>NC_064861.1:13822737-14122737 GCF_024139225.1 Suncus etruscus
AAATAAATGCTGCCCACCTTTTAAGTCTGACTTGATTCTGTATAGCATTTCAATTCAGGATGGAGCAATATCTCATTATATAAGTTCTTTCAGCTAGCCAGACTGCAAATTTAAGCCAATAACATTCCAATCTGACTTACTGCCATATTAGCCTTTAGAAAAAATGTATGTTTATTTCAACCCAATTTAGTCACTTCTAGTGGAAATACTTCCCCTTTCCCATACCCATACAATGACTCTCAAATCCCTGTATTACAATTCAGAGCCCAGACCAACACTCAGGTATATAGGATTTAATTTCAACAAAGGTGTTACATGCATGAAGTAGAGAAAAAGAAGCCTTGCTAACAAACAGTGAAGGGAAAGCAGGTTAATCATATATCTAAAAAATAAAAAAAAATAGTTTAAGACTGGTACACATTAAAAAAAATAACAAAAATGGGGAAAGGTGCCAAGTCACAGAATTATCCCAGAGTGATTGAGCTCAGACTGAACTCTCTGAGGCCCTCTCAGAATGGGGATGTGCAGATTCCCATACTGCTAGAGAGGCCTGGCAGCTCCATAGCCCCCTCTCTGACATCTAAAGGTCCAGCCCCACAGCTCCTGGACACCTACTCCATATTTCACAGAACTGAGAGCCCATCAGGAGCACAGAAAATTTAATGATAAAGTTACATAGAAGTCCACCAGGGTCAATGAGCAAAACAGTAACAGAAGGTTCAACCAGCAGCAAACAGCTCCAGAAACCCTCAATGACTTTAAGAATCTCATTGTGAGAGATAACAATTATCAAAAATTGACTTTCATTGATATCAATTCTGATAGCTCCATTTGCCATTTTATTGTAACAAGCAACATGAAGTAAATTTATGTGTACTAAGAGGATGGACTTGGTGGGCAGTGGGAAACTAGGGACACTAGTCCCACCGGGAGTATTCCCTGAATGAAGAGCCAGGAGTAAGATCTAAAGGAAGGAAGAAAGGAAGGAAAGAATAAATGAATGGACAATGGTAGGAACAAAGGAATGAAGGAACAAACATAGGAAGAAACAAAGAAAGGATGGAGGAGTGGAAGAGAGGGAAGGAAAGAAGTAAAGAAGGATGGAAGGAAGAAAGAAGGAGGGAGAGAGGAAAGGAAAGGGAGAGGAAGGAAGGAAGGAAGGAAGGAAGGAAGGAAGGAAGGAAGGAAGGAAGGAAGGAAGGAAGGAAGGAAGGAAGGAAGGAAGGAAGGAAGGAAGGAAGGAAGGAAGGAAGGAAGGAAGGAAGGAAAGAAGGAAGGAAAGAAGGAAGGAAGGAAGGAAGAAGGAAGGGAGAAAGTAAAAAATCTGGTATAGAGACTATATATCCTATATCAGGATCTTATTCAGCTATAGAAAAAAGCTAAGGTCCTACAGTTGGCTGCAGCTTGGATGGCACAAGAAGATATCATAAAACAAAATTAAACGGAGACCAAGAGCAGGAGGCAATACAGCAATTAGGATGCATTTCTAGCACACACACCTAACCCAGGTTTAATTCCTGGCACCATAGTGCTCCCCAAACTTTGCAGAAATCAAAACTGGAAGCCCCAGAGCACTTCTGGATATGACTCCGAAATGCAGAGGTGACAGGGGTATATGCTGCCAGCCCAAGCAACATTGCAACCTCAGTCCCTTATGGTGAACCAATGGCCCAGTTGGGTATAGAATCACCCGTCAGACCCCCTCCACCTTTCAATGATTTCTCTATGATTCAAGTATAAAGAAACAAAGTACAAGAAGAAATTATGAGTATATGCTTGCAGAACTTCGTTCTCCAAGTGTGGAGGGGGAAGCCCCAGGAGAGGAAGAAGTTTAAAGGAGGCCCAGAAAACAAAAAAAAAGGGACAGAAAGAGAAAGGTTAATATGCTAATACTTTGGTGGTGGGTGAGGAGTAGCAACATTTTCTTCCTAAAACTTTCATGATATTTCAAGAAAAAAAAATACATTTTCTCCAACACATACTTAGGCTATTCTTTTCCTATAGAGCTTTAAAAACACTATAATATTACTATAAATAGAATGTGCATTTGATATTTATAAGAGTGATTTTATTATAAAATGTCAAGGTAAATGTAGATCATTTTTAAACTATAATGAAAAAACACCCACATGCAAAACATGCACTTAGCCTGTTGACATCTCTCCAGCCCTAATACCGCTGCCTTTTCTCTAGATTGTGTAGCTATAATACATTTTGTAATTCCTAAAACATAATCAGATATGAGTTAAACATCTACTTACACTATAAGGGCTTCAGTCAATAGCATGACAACAGTAGGTAAATCAGTTAAGATATTTTATTGAAGTAACTGAAGTAACAGTTATGGATATTACAAAAGTCACATGCAGACTTTTAGGCGGGCGGGGTGGGAAAGGTGCTGTTTCTTATTCTGGAGTGTTTAAAGCATCAAGCTCAAAGAGCATAACACTCCACCCAGTTCTTAGACTCTCAAGAAAAATGAAAAGCGAAAATCTGAGAGAGGTCAACACTGGAGGAGAATCAGAGGAGAGAGAACTGTAAACTCTTCACAGGGAAGGACTCGAAAAGCAGAAAGCAGAAATCCACTAACACCAGTGAATAAAAGGAAACTCTCATTCAAGAAAGCACACACACACACACACACACACACACACACACACACACACACACACACACAGATGGACTCTGAGAGGGAAGGAGAAGAATGAATGATAAGCCTAAGCCATCTAATCATCCTTAAGTCCTGCCTAAGAATGAAGCTAGATCAGAAAAGTCAAAAACCCTGTATCTTATCTACAAACAGGCTTCCCCAAATCCAAGAGAAAAAAAATAGTCCTAAATGGAGCTGGCTCAGGACACAGTGAGGAAGCCCTCATTGAGTCTATTGTCTGCAGAGAGCTCCAAAGGAGAAATCTGAAAAAGAAAATGTTCACCAGCACCCCAAAGCCAACATTAAGCACCAGGCAGCATGTCTATCCCTATGTCTGGAGGCATCTAAAGGCTGTTGGGTACCAGGCTATCAACACCATCTACAGAGCAATATCCCAGCTAACTACTGATTAATTGGTGCAGTTTCCAAACCTAACAGCCAGAGAAGCAAGAAGCAAGAACCATTTTAGACAGAAACATAGTTTCCTAAGGTTCAACCCAGATCCCAAAATAAACCAACCAAGATATGCACCAATAGAACAGAAAAGAAATCAAAATGACCACGAAAGTAAAAAGAAAAGTAATAACTTTTGAAACAACAATGTCCATTACACACCAAAATCTCTCATGATAAAGACAACAAATTCCCATAAATGAGGAAATTTAGCCAGAAAATTAAGCAATAAGTTACTGCAAGAAACAATGGATAAACCAATGGAAACTCTAGGAGAAAAAAATCGTGATAATAAGAGATTCTCTGGATTTTGCCAGATTGTCTAGATTACTCAATTCTTATGTGTTATTTACTCATAATAAATGACATTCACATTGAGATTTTGTTTTTATTTCTCTTTTTTTATTAAACTTTATATTTAAGCACCACGATTACAAACATGGTTATAGTTGGGTTTCAGTCACAAACAGAACACCCCCTTCACCAGTGCAACATTCCCACCCTAAATGCCCACCCTCCCTCATTCCCATCCCCTGCCTGTATTCGAGACAGGCTATCTACTACAGTTATTTTTTTTTAAGTTCAGTAAGCTGTTTTTTTTTTTCTTTCTTAAAGGATGTGTTAAAAAAAATACAGTAGTAAAGGTAAAGCAGTAAAGTAAATCGCCATTGTTTGCATAGGCCCAGAAAAATATGGGGAAAACAGGAGAAAAAAATACCCTTGGCCTGATTACAAGAAGGCCTCGCCCCAGAAGTTTATTGGCATAAGACCGACTCTGGGCTCCAGGCCTATCAGTCTGTCCAACCCCTGTGTCATTCTCCATGGTCCGGGTGAAACTTTTTTGCACTTTTGCTGTTGTTAGTGTCAGGTTCCTGTATTTAAATATTCTGGATTCTGTGCATTTCCTTCATCAAAGTCAGGCTGATATGGAGCATCCTCTAGTTTCACTTCACCATTAGATGCAGAGAGACCTGCCCTGAGAGCAGGTTGTTGCTAAGTCGTCTGGGTGTTGAGAGCACTCTTTGGGGTAAAACAATGCCAGAGCAGTGGTAGGGTCTTCCCTGGTAGAGACTTGCATCCTGGTAATGTTATAGACAGTTGTGGTTGTTTCCATAGATGGTATCCATTGTTCAGGAGTGCATGGGCAATGCCCATTCTTCTGAGGCCTAAGCCAAATCATTATGCCAATGTTCAAGGTATAAGGCCTCACTGCATTACAAAATTTGTGTTCCCATCTCTATTAGATAAGAACTTGTTTGCATATGTATTATTTTCCCATTTCAATGTGCCTATGCAAAAGAGAAACAATGCCACAATGTATTATTGATGCATCTGGGGGCCGAGGGAATCAAGTTCAACATTCTCGTAATTTGGTTTTAACATGAATTCTATTCAGAGTTACTCTTCTACCTGCATTGCTTATTGAACAGATCTCAAAAGGGAAAAAGCAAACAAAAAAATCAGTGGGCAAAGTTGTCACTATATTAGAGGATATTCAAAAAACAGTTATAGATGTTAAGGGAATACATCTGAGATATACAAAGGAAATACACGTGTCCCTTTTATGTTTTAGAAATAGTCCAGAGGGGGGAGAGTATTGTTTCCAGGACATCACTTTGGTCTGTGCTTTGGCCATCTGGAGTCTGTAAACAACTCCCAGCACTCCCTTATCAGGAAATGTCTTTGAGTGGGGGCTTCTCGGAAACTGATTATGGTAGCAAGCACAGGTACCCAGTGAAGAGAGTTGGAGGATAGGAGTCCATTGATAATAGATTGATAGGAACAGAGTTTTGATTTCCTCTCAGGCTGAGAGTCTATTTTTTTTTTATAATTTTTATTTTGACCATATTGGCTTACATATCTTTCACAGTAGTATTTTAGTACATATTAACATTGAATCAGGGGAATTCCCATCACCAAATTTGCCCTCCCTCCACCCCCGTTCCCATCCTACATTCCATATCCCCCACCCTCACCCCCTGAGCTGCTAGAATAAGTGGTCCCCTCTGTGTCTAGCTTACTACTTAGTGATCATATATCTGGTTGGTCCTGGTACCCTCCCTTATTTCTCCCTCTGTTTGAGAGGCGGAACTAGATAGTTCAAGTTATGTGGTTTTGTTTGAAGAAAGGAAAAGCAATAAGGTGGGGTAAAAATCAAATAGGTAAAAAATGGGTGTAGTCCTTCTAGAGGCTCTCAACCTCAGTTTGAGAGAGGACAGGAAAAAAGGAATTGAAATACCACAACAATATAAAAATAAAATATCCAGTGAGCACTATAGCACTAAAGGCAAGTACCTGACAGTTAGCTTGAGAGAAGATAATAATCTGCTTCATACAGAGCGAAGAGCTGAGGGTAAAAATGGTTACACGTGGCATAATAGACAGTGGGGATGAGAGTTAAGGACTAGAAATGAGCCTGTAAGGTAGTGAGCCAAGGGGGGAAGGGAATAATACAATATAGACATTCTGTATATTGTAAACATAGATGAACACCTATGATATCCTATTAGCTATCTACACTGTATAACACAAAGTGGAGTAAACTATATGATATCCAATAAGTCTATATAAATTTTATACATATATAATATATTATACTATACATAATATATACATTATATATTTAATTTATATAATTATATTATATTGTATTATATAAAATATATAAATATATTATTATATTAATATATAATATGTTATATATTATATGATATATAATATATAAATATATATTATAATTATATTATATGTTATATATAATATAATATATTATATATTATAATCGATATAATTTATAAATTTGAGATAGGGATTAGTGGGAAGGGAAGTTCACCATTCCCCTCCAACAATCCACCCCTCTGGTGCAGGGGGGGATGGGGGAGGCCTGGGGTCCCCTTTAAACTGCTCGCCAGCACCCACCTTACTGGCACCCTGGGCAGATGGCCAGGGGTAACCCTGGGATCCGGGAGGAAGGAGAGAGAAGGCTGTGGGGGACAGCCAGAGGCTGATTTTGTGTGCATGGGTGTAGAGTTCTTAGTGAGACCCAACTTGTTATTAAGATGTGTTCTTATGTCAGTGATTATCTGTCTTTCCCAAAGAGGTAAATAATTTCTCCAGGGAAAAATATGGTATGTTGAGTACTTTGAATCTTTCAGCTATGTTGTGTCAATAAGTAGAATTCCAAAAGGTAGGAGAGACTAGGTGGTCTCACCATGCAGGATCTGGGTATTTAAAACAAATTTTTTGCTCCCGCTTATATTCTGTGAAGCCTGCTGTCCCCAGCTCCAGCCTATTAATTTAATTTCTCCCAAAAAAGAGACCACAAGAGTTCTGTTTTGTCACCAAGGAAAAGCTTTCTACCTGCAAATAAGATAAAAATAAATCTCTTAGATTTTTAAACAATCTCTTTTTGATTTCAGTTCTCACCTTTATAATGTTTTATCATAACCATAGCTACTAACTTTTGGAGGTTACAAGGATAATTTTATAAGACTTCTAAAGATGGTTCTCAGAGACAGGAAGTGCTTTTCTGAACATCCATCATCTCCTATGGACTTTTTTTGCTAGTTCATCATCACCAACTTAGTAATAGGGACATACAATGGGCGGGGTTTTTTTTTACATCTCCTATCACAACACTTCATAGCAGTCCTCAGAGTAGAAACATTATTTCCATTCCTCATAGTAGAAACTTATTTCCATTCAGGTGAGTAACTCAAAAATTAAAGCCACAGAATATTGCTCTCTCTTGAGAAATGACAAGGATGAGTGAGGAAAATAGCAGTTTGGGAACAAAGCTGTCCCAGCTCTCTCAACAACTATCTCTGTGCCTTCAGACAACTCACTTTACTGCCACAGACATTAGTTTATTTATCTTTAAAATTATGACATTGATTAGTGATGTCTAAAATCCTTCTTATTTCTAACACCTTAGGATTGACTGAGGCATTAAGATTGAATTTTGGATCGAACAGAATAGATTATCAGGTAAAAAGTCAAGACTCACATCCAGTTTTTAAGGAGCTTTGACTCTCTAATGCTTTCTGAAATTAGTCACCCAAATTAATTTCAAAGTCATCTTAAGTGGGAAATTTTCATGGCATGTTCATAGGGTCAGAGAGAAACAATGATATAAAGATGTAAATACTTGCATTCTGACCCTCGAATAATTTGATTGCTTCCTTAATACCGACGGGTTATTTATGAAAATCAGGACAATATTTTTTTCTGAAAAATGTAATACATTTCTTAGAGCTATATATTATTTTATAGTTTTGAAAGCATTTGAACCTGCACTTTTATAATTGATGCAATAATTTCAATAGGATTAGACCAAGTCCTAATATCACTGTCATTCCCAGGACCTAATATAAGGAGTGACCAAGGATCATAAAGACACCAAGTCACAAAGTCAAATAGGACTTGTGATTTCAAGCCTGGTTTCCAGAATTATACTGCCTCCTGATCAATAGATGTGTCAAAGTGATATATTAAATGCCAAAATGTACCAAAGATTGGAACTGAACCCAATGCCATAACTTCATTATGCCCGATATGACTTTCATCAAAAGTAATTTTTACTTGACAATCTGCTTCAGCAAGTTCAAAGGCACTGTGATGGCTAAAGTCCAAACTATGGGTGTTAGGCTGAATGTGGCTTAGTTCAAGTAGTCATCTTATAAATGATGCATTACATCACCATTATTTTGCTTAAATGTGCCTCCTAATATGAAGCACAGAATAACAGCCTCCCCACCTACATAAAGGAATAGGGCACTTGCCTCTTTGTAAGAGGATGACTAATCACTTGAAACCTCATGCGTATCTGTGATCCTTTCAAGTCTCTTGTCTGGGCACTGAGTTTCTGACACTCTTGTTTCACCCATCACGTTTCTTCTTAGAATTTAAAGATTGTACCCTTTCTCCCTTGAATTACTTACAGTGAACTTTAGAAAAATAGGAAGTCTGCTTGAACTGTCCATGATTCATGTGCAGTGTGGCCCTACTTTCACTCCAAATGCACAAATATTCTGAATTGTTGGGGGCCAGAGATATTGTACAGTGGGTAGAGTCTTTGATCCCTAGCAACCCATATGATCCCAAATCTTGGCAGGCATGATCCCTGAGTGCAGAGCCAGGAGTAAGTCCTGAAAGCCACAATGTCTGGTTCTAAAACAAAAGAAGACCTTGGAATTGTTGGGTTCTGCCCAAAGCTCTAATTTCTAACAGTGAAGAAGAAACAGAGAATTTATTCCTTTTCAGAACCTTTAGCTGCCAATGTCACAGAAATGTCTTTGATCCAGAATTCAATGATGCAAGTACAGAATTGAAATTATCATTTTATTCCAACTCCTATGAATAATTACCAACTATAACTTCAATGCATGAAATGAAAAGCATGCATTTCATCAAAATAAAAAATAATGAATAAAATTACAAACTATATAATAAATAGTAAGAGTTGAATTTAGAGCATTACAGGAGGAGCTAGAGAGCAAAAGAGAGAGAGAGAGAGAGGCATTCAAAAAAGCATATGAGCATATGAGAATATCTTGGAATGAGAGGTACTGGAGACATAGTACAGGGGTTAAGATGCTTGCCATGCAATTTACTAATCTGCATTAAATCCCTAGAATACAAATTCAAATATTTATCCTATAAGGTAGTTTGATTGATGATACAAGGGAATTTAGTGGCTTACTAAAGGGAACTATCTGGAAAAGCTAAAGTGTTTGTATCTGGTGGCTTCTCAGAAATAGTACAGCAGTGAGGAGTTTGTCTTGCAAGCAGTGGACATGGGACAGACTCAGCTTCGATTCCCGGAATCCCATCCTGTCCTCGGAGCCTGCCAGGAACAATTTCTGAGGTTGTAATTCTTATGCATTACTAGGTGTGGCCCCCAAACAAAACAAAACAAAAAAATATCTCCTCTCAAGTTTCTGTTCTGTCCCTGCAGACTGAAGCCCCAGGGACTATCCAAACTGGGCACAAGGAACTCCAGCTCATGTTAGCGCTATGCCTGTGTCACTGCCAAGAGTGAAGTCCTTGTGCCTGACCAGTTCCTTCCATCTAGTGGCTTTATTTTGGGTCATTTTACCTAGACCTTGGTGGATCACCATGGCTGGCAATCTGGCCAGTCCCAAGGCCTATTTAACCACATTCAAACCATACTGAAATTAATAACTTTTATTTAAATTTTTATTCAATGTAGATGCTATCTCATTTATGGGCCATGAACTCAACAGAATGGACTACACATTCAATTTCTTAAGAATATACTGATAATGAACAAAAATACCAAGGTGCATCACCATTAGTGATGTTTTGCTAAAGCATGCTTAGTTTTATATATACATATATATTGCACTGTTCACTAGTTACATAAATATAAATTATATATACATAAATGTACATATATAAGTATATATAACCAGTGAACAATGATTGATATTTTTCCCTGCAGAGGAAAAATTTGAAAGGTTCTACTTAAAAAGTAAGAGATTAATATCTTCCAAGGAAAATCAAGTTATGATAGGAAATAGGAAGGGATGACAGGTAGTGGGCAGAAGATAAATATATGCTACATGGTACTTATTTGCCACCCACTGATTTATAATCTTTCTAATATGCAAATTATTTGCTCTTTCTTTGCTAACTATAGTCTCTAAAGCAAGACTAATCGCTTTTTGACAAATGTTTTCTGTGACTTCAGAAAGGCAATATTTTTTAAAAGCCATTTAAATCTTTCATCTCTGCCACCCTGAGTAAAACACATTTTCCTGACTCTCAGGCTTATTCCACTTGTGCCCTGAAATAAGCATAATCCTCAGCTCCAAAGGTCTCCTATCTGCTAAAATACCGAAGTCATTTCTAATAATTACAAATGTTCCTAAAACCATGATAGTTCTTAACTTTTTTATTCTATAATCTTCCTCCATTCAACCAGTCTGAATGGCATTTTCATATTAAAAATTGAGTAGAAAGAAGGCAGCCCAGATCCCCAATCAGTTCTAACTTTTGTGTGACTCAGTTCCTTAAGGTGGGGTGGATGGTGAAGTTCCACACTGCAGGAAAGGTCTATCTTCCCAAGACTCGTCTAGGTGATAGAGGTTACTGGGGTTATTCAGTCATTCAGAGATAAGACCACAACCTCTTTATAACCAGATCCTGGTTACCAGACAGATATGGTTATAACCATATTATGGTTATCTGGGGTAGATTTGGGCTTCTGGTCTTTCTCCCCCAGGCTTTCAGAACCCTAAAGTTCTCTGTATTATTATACTAAAGATCCTCTGCAGAGCCAGAGTGATTGCACAAATATTTACTTTGCACGTGCTAACCTAGGATGGACCACAGTTTGATCCCCAGGCATCCCATATTGTACCCCAACCCAGGAGCAATTCTGAGCACATGGCCAGGAGTAGCCCCTGAGCACCACCGGGTGTGGCCCAAAATTAATCAATCAATAAATAACTAAATAAGGAAATAAATAAATAAAAACATTTCCATTGAACCCCTGCCATTTTTCTTTTTTTTATAATTATCTTTATTTAAACACCATGATTACAAACATGATTATAGTTGTATGATTACAGTCATGTAAAGAACACCCCCCTTCACCAGTGCAACATTCCCACCACCAATTTCCCAGATCTCCCTCCTCCCTGCCATTTTTCAAGGTCTTTTTTAGATCAAGTTCTTCATATTGTCAAAATAAGACATGCTTATGGATTTCCTAGAGTCACTTTAATCCACCCTGAGTACAGAATATCCTGGAATGAGAGGTACTGGAGACATAGTACAGGGGTTAAGATGCTTGCCTTGCAATTTACTAATCTGCATTAAATCCCTAGAATATCATATAGTCCTTTGAGTATGGCCAAAAATTATCCCTGAGCACAGAGCCAGGAGTAAGCACTGAGTCCCAGAGGGCATGTTCCAAACTATACAGAGAGAGACAGAGACAGAGAGACAAAGTGAGAGGGAGCAAACAGAACACTTTAAATGGAGGAAAAGTAATTTAACTGATATCAGGACTACCCTACTCGGTTTAAGTCTCTTTCTATAGCTAGTTAAATGGAAGGAAATGAACATGGTCTTTGGTTCTAGAAGTGCAAAAAAGATTAATTTTTTTGTGAAAACAGCTGAAGTGCTTTGAGATCAGATTTTCCCTGAATTTCATATTCCAGTTTTGATATGATGTAGAGTTATTTTCTAAAAATAAGAAAGCAAGTATAGAAGCATCCCTACTTGTTTCCTGCCACCCCAATGATCTGTTTGTAGATTACGCTATAATTCATTTCCCACCAACTCATAGCTCACTTCAATGTGCTTCTGATAAAGCAAACCAGACTGCAAGGCTCAGAAACTACCAAGTTGACTAGCAAGACCACTGGTCACAAAGGAAGCACTACTTGTGCCCTGACAATGCTCAGGGGTTTGGAAACAAATTGAACTTTTTCTCCCTATTGTTTATCTTGGTTGGTTGGTTGGTTGGTTAGTTGCAATCAGATTTACCTGCTGGCTGAAAAATCTCTTACACATTTCACATTTCAAATCATCTGCATTGGAAAAATACACAAGAAAAACACACTGCCATATTTTGAAAATGATATTCAATGCATATCAAAGAATAAATTAGAAGAGGTCTGAGTCCTAGGAACAAAGCATGGGATCAATAAGTTAATTCAAATCTCACTGCTTGGGACAGCTTCCAAGATACACACAATTCCTTCTTTAAAAGATGTACTGTCTATAAATGGAAAAAAAAAGACATAAAATATGAAACCAAGTGTGGGGACCCAGAAAATAGCACGAAGTTCAGGTGGAAGCAAACACCAGAGTGATAAGTATCTGAGCCCAAAAACCCTGAAGATCAAAATCTATGGCTGAAATAGAGCAGAGCTTATCCCTCAGAGCTTCCAGGGGACCAATCCTGCTTTAGGTTTCAACCTGCACTTTGGTTTCAGTTATTAGAAACATGGGAGACAAATCTGCACTGTGAGAAAGCCTCCATCTTTGTGTGAATCTTATTCTGTTCCCTAAGGAACAAATAGAATCTTCTTCCCCACAGAGCCATTCCTCTGCACTCCCCTATCCCAAAGGAAATCACTCCAAGCCTGTGGTCTTCTAAAAATCAGGAAAAGGAAACTTCCCTCAAAAGGCTACTATTTTCAGGCTGGAAGTGATCCCACTTCTTTCCCCAAAATGCTTGAGAACATGTTAATACAAGAAAGGGGGAAAGGTAACAAAAACAAATACATGTCTCAGCAAGTTGTGCTGCTACATATGAAAGGATCTCAAAAAGAAACACAAGCCGGGGAGTAAATAAATGCAGAATACTGGCCAACCCAGATGGGCTGGAGAAACAATGAGAACACACATTGTTGGAGGGATACTAGAGAACAAAAATAAGAAAATCAACTTATAAATTCAAGAGACAATGAAAAATAGGGCATGAGGACTGCCCTATAGTAAGAAGTTTGCCACAAAGGAGGAGAATATGCATTTAGGAGGGAGAAGGGACCATTATGGGAACGAGAGTTGGAAATGATCATGTTGGACAAGAACTGAGTGCTGAAAGGAAAAAAAGTAATTGGCATAATATTCCTTCAGTAACCATATTGCAAACCACAGTATCTATAAGGAAAAAGAGGATGAGAGAAGAAAAGTGTCTGTCATGAAGAGAGAAACTGGGGACATTGATGACAGGAAGTGTACTTTGGTGAAAAAGATGGGTGCTGAAAAATTATATGCATAAATTTCAATTTTTTAAATTTTAACTAAAAAAATTGAAGAAACCTGGGCCAATATATACAGCACACTGAATGCAGGACCAAGAGGCTTAGCCAAGGAAATGAATGTCTTCTCAATTTATGGTACCAATTTTTATCTCAGCGATGCTATTCATGCAAAGCTACATAAAAATAAATCCCTAACACCACAATTTACTAAGTAATTAGGCTCAATCCATAAATAAGGATTCATGTACTTAACTCAGTGATCAATTGTCACATCTTTTTTTTTTTTTTTTTTTTTTTTTTTTGGTTTTTGGGTCACACACGGTGGTGCTCAGGGGTTACTCCTGGCTATCTACTCAGAAATAGCTCCTGGGACACTGGGATTCAAACCAACCACCTTAGGTTCTGGATCGGCTGCTTGCAAGGCAAACACCGCTGTGCTATCTCTCCGGGCCCCAATTGTGACATCTTAAAGAATATATATGTATATTTAATCTTGTCTTGAAGTAACTTTGTTAATTAATAGATACATGTCCTATTAGCCTTGCAAAAATTGCCAGAAGTCAAACCCAGCCTGGTCACGATTATCAGCACTCATGTGCCATATCTTTTCAGTGACACTGATTTTATTATTGTTTGTTTAGTTACAGCAACTACTGAAAACTCACCTCGAATATATAATCTGCCACCAAAGAGAATGAGATATGATGTAATGTTAAAACTATCAAATTCCTAACAGTGGGGTTGTTTTGTTTTTGTTTTTTTTTTTGAGAGGGGCCAAAAGATTCACAAAGTTCACTTTGCAATATTCCTTTTTTTTTTCTGTCAAACTTCAAATATTCTGCAGCAATTCTGAAAATTCATGTCAGTTCTGACTGCAACACTTTTAAAGCCATTGAATAGAACACTAATTGCAGATATCAAAAGATTTCTGAGCAGAAGAATCACCTAGTCAAAGCAATGGCATTTTAGAAAAACTTGTTGAAGACTAGATAATAGGTTAAAAAAAAACTAAAGAAGAGAGACTTTAAATGAGCTACTTAATCCCTTTAAATAGTTTTGATTAATATGTGTAAAAAATAGTCTTATAAATGGTGTACCTCTGAATTGACTGAGGAAAGCAGGGTATGTTAATAGGAGAGAAATTATAATATTTTATAATATAATAATGTGATTATTATATTATATCATAATGTGCATAATACAATATAATTATAATATAATAATCTAATTTATTATACACAAGAGATGTTGGGGCTGGGAAAGTGCTTAATAGTCATGATTACACACTTTGTAAACCCCAGAACCAGTGGAAACCTGGTACAACATGCCACCCACCCCAGACCCTCAAAAAGTATCTCTGGAAGACCTTGAACATCTATGGGGTAGTCCAGGTGGCCTCCAGCATCACAAGGTCCAAGCAGCATCACACCCTTAAGTGTAAATACTTAATTGTCTGGCCCACATGTGCAAGTAGGGAGTTCCCCTACGCCCCAAAATCTTCAAATAGAAATAATGTTCACAAATCATTATTTGTTATTCTGAAGTTACAAGCAACCCATAGCCAGCATCCTGGGGTAGACATTTACTAAATAAGCATAGAAAATGCCAATTAATAGCATGCACAAAAATGTGTTTAATGAAGTTTTATAATTTTTCTATTCTCAATGTATCTTTTGCTCAAATAAAATTGCTTGGCAATTTTATCCGGCATGTGACCATATTTGTATATGTTGTTAGCAAATATAGATGTGGGGTTGGAAAGAAAATGTATCACATATATATGGAGATAAAATGTGTAGATAATATGTTGACAGGTAAACAGAAGTGACATTGCATTACCCAGATTTTAAGAGCAGTCACTGGAACTATTCAACATCACACATGTGGATGGCGATAGTACAAATCTCTAATGTGAGTTATAAAATTTATTTAACTCAAGCTAGGAATTCAAAACTATTCATGAATATTTCAATAAATGATTATTAAATCATTATATAATTAGCTACATACTTATTTAAAATATCAACTTACATTTTAAAAAGTAAAGCCTTATCATTTACAGGTCCAATGCCAATTGCTTTTACTTCTTTGTTTTTCTTTCCAAGATATTTCCACCTAGAATGGACTTATAGTTATAATAATAATGTACACAAAACATTAATTTTCTTCTTTTACCATTTAAGCTGAGAACACTGGCACTTTTCCATGTTTGACTATTTTTTATGATTTTACATAATGTAACATCAGCTTCCTGTACTTTTATTCTTAATTATTCCCAGGCTATTTGTATTTATTCTCAACTAATTTTTCATTATAATCATTGTTTAATAGCTTCTTTATGTTCACAGCTTCCTTTTTTCCTCTTTTGTGGAGTTTATTCAGCTAAAATTCTCAAGTGTAAAATTAGAGTCAAAGAATATAAACTTTTTTACAGTTTATGATGCATAATGCCAAATTATTTTCAAGAGATATTAATTTCCATATAATATCTTTATTGGGAACTTGCCAGTATTAAGCTATTATCATTTTTAATGTTTATGCTAATTCATAGAAGTTAAAATTGCCACGTTATTGTTTAAGTTTGCATACCTTTGAATATTATCAATGCCAAAAACCAAGGAATTCAGACTACTGCATTACTTATACCAGTTTTACTTTTCCTAAATAAAATGCAGAGTAGAACTTTACACGGGTTCTAACATCTCATGAACACTAAAATAACAGAGATGAGAAGGAACTTTCCTCAGTTATTCCCAACATCAACTGTTTTCAACTATGTTGAAAGCATCCACATGGAATGGTTTTCCTAGAGGAGACCACTATATTGTGATACTCTATTATTACAAATATCCTCACTTGTCAAATAATCCTTTGCTAAATGGTATTTTTATTTACTTGTGAAATGATTCTATATTCTTAAATTGAGATACAAAATTCATTAAAAAAAAAAAGGTCCTTCCATGGCTGTCCTGTATTTCACTATGTTTCCTTGGTTGGGTTCATGAGAATGAAAAAATTCAACAAACTCAAGTAGCTCTACATTTCCATTATTCTTCATAGTCTTGGTGATAATACTACAGATGTTTCCACAAACCATACGCTCTACGTTACATACTGTTACACTTGGGGGAGTCTTGCTCTATTTGGAGACAATCTCAATTTCAACAAACCCTTTATGCTTTTGTTTAAAACCTATTAATATGGGCTGACAAGTACTTTATAAAAAGAGTGGGCTCCAACCAAAAAGACTAGCCACACCAAAGACTGGAAAAATTTCAGTTATTTTTCTGTATAACCTGCTTTAACTCAAATAACTGACAAATTAGCAATAAATAAAACATACTTAGTATATCTTAGAGTTCTAAAGTAGAACTATTCAAGGGTTATTAGTTACCGTATTTAAAGTTATTTTCCATTATTTTTATTAATAATATTTTAATATAGAGTGATAGTCAAACATCCATTTAAGGCTAAAAATGAGGTAATTTTTCTACATGAGGTATGTAATTTATGAAAAATTTTCTCCACTTTTTATTGATACAACTTCAATGTTAATTTCCAGTGAAGTTCAAATTTTTCAGGGAATTGCCAGGTATAATACAGCAAGTTCCCAAGTTGCACTGTATACATTTTTTAAATGGAAATACAAAAGTACTTCACAGACTTTTGAAAAAATGTTCCAACTGTTAACAAAAGAAAACTCAAGTTATCAACTAACATTAATTAGAGTTAAAAATAGAAATGTGATAGTAAAGAAAAATCTAAAAGGGGCTTATAATGCTATGAAAGATGAAAAAGATGAAGGAGAGATAAACATCCTAATAAATATAATGTATAATAATTAAATAGATCAAATTAAAAAATAGTCCTCAGATGCTAAAATGACTTGAATACAAAGGACGTTAAACTCGAAATTAAATTATAATCTTTAATGTGGTTAAACAGTCTATAAGCAACTTACTCAATGTCAAATATGAAAAGGATTTCCACTAATGAAAATAAATCTATTTTTGATAGATAATTCTTTTCTCTAGATGAGAATGATTAAACTTATCATTTTTCATATTTTATGGTTGTTTGCCTAGGAAATTTAAGCTAATCAATTAAAATACCTTAAATTTCATTAGAAATTTAACGAAGTATGAGGCCAGAGCAATAGCACAGTGGTACAGCATTTGCCTTGCATGCAGCAACCTGGGACAGACCAAGGTTCAGTCCTCGGCATCCCATATGGTCCCCAGAGCCTGCCAGGAGTGATTTCTGATTTCAGGACCAGGAGTAACCCCTGAGAGCCGCTGGTTTTGGCAAAAATAATAATAATGATAATAATAATAATAATAATAATAATTAATAATAATAAAAGAAATTCAACAAAGTAGTCAGTTGAAAATCCACAGAATTCATAATTGACTCCTTAAATTATAATAGTGAGTAATAAATCATTGTAAAAGACTTATTTACAGAAGAAATAAGTGAATATAAAAACATAAATTTAAATTTAAATTTGTACATCCATATAAACAAAATTTTAAAACCTATTTGAGGGACATTGTTGGACTGGATTGGTTTAGGTTAGGTTTGTCTGAGGGAGTGATTTTTTTTAATTGAAACCATTGTGATTTACAAAGTCCTTCATAGGTAGGTTTCAGACATACAATGAATCAGGACCACTCCCACCAGCAGTGTCGACCTCCCTCCACCATGTTCCCAGAGTGTATCCCAACTAGCACCCTTTGTCCTACAGCCTGCAAGTATAACAAGCCCATTTAATGACTTTAGTGTATTAGATTTTGGGTCTCTTGATTCCATTGTTGTTGACTAGTTTGTATATTTAGTTCTGTCCTTTCTTTTCTCCACCAATGTACCTGAAACCACTTGTCCCCTGGCCCCATCCTTTCATATTTGTGTTTCTTCTCTTTCATTCATATCTTTCCTTCTCAGTATATTCTGGAGCTAAGGGTGTTCAAGATAACTCCCATTTAGATCACTGAGTTTCTTCATGCAGGTATTCTAAATACCACATATAAGTGATACATTCTATATTTATTCTTTTTCTGGCTTACTTCATTAAATAAAATATCTTCTAGTTCCATCCATGTTGCTGCATATTCCCTAACTGCATCATTTCTTACAGCTAAGTAGTATTGCATTGTATATAAACATATATATATATATATATATATACATACATACATATACCACATCTTCATGATTCACTCATCTGTTATTGGACATTTAGGTTGATTCCAAGTCTTAGCTATTGTACTGAATGTTGCAATAAATAGCAGTGTGCATACATCCTTTTGGATGAATGTGTTCCTATCCAGGGGATAGATAACCAAAAGAGGGATTGTATGGAAGCTCAATTTTGAGTTTACTGAGAACCTCCATACTGTTTTCATAGGTATTGGACCAGGCAGCATTTCCACTAGCAGTGGATGAGAGTTCTTTTCTCAGGGGGTGATTGGTTTATGTGTCACACATCATGGTGCTCAGGACTTATTCCTGGCTCTACACTGAGGGTTTGTTCCTGGGTCTCAAGGGACCATATGGGATTGCATGATCAAACTCAGGTTAGCCACATGCAATGTAATCAAACTACCCACTGTTACTATTACTTTGGCCCATGAGAGACAATCTTTTAATGACTAAAATAAATGTTTGCATTATGAAAAATAAACTTCAAGATATATTATCACCAAACAACATACAGATTCTAAAAACCATTATCAGTCATTGATAAATATTAATATCAATCAACATAAAGAACAAAACTTTTGGTTTTGGTCACCCGATAAAACATAGTGGTTACTCCTGGCTATGCACTCAGAAATTACTTATGGCTTGGAGGACCATATGGGACACCAGGGGATCGAACCACAGTTTGTCCTAGGTTAGCTGCATGAAGACAGATGCCCTATCTCTTGTGCTACCTTGCCGACTCCAAGAAAAAAATTTTCATGCCTGAAAAATAACACTATAGTTAATAAAGAAAAATAAGCAATAATATATAAAAATAATTAAAGATATAAAATAAGACATTACCCCATTCAATAATCAAATTTAATAATCACATAATTATTCGATGCTATGGTTTAAGTTCAACACTGCTCAGTAAAACAGTACAGACAACTCATAAACAAACCTCATATAGTTGAAAATTAGACAAATTATTATCAATAAATGGTGACAAGAAAATTAGCTTATGTAATAAAAATAAGGCTAATAAAATACTTCAATTTTGATAAATAGATGCATAAACACGATAAGAAATTAAAAAAATTTTAAAAGAAAACATAAACAAGATGTCTTTTACCTCTAAAAGGAGCACAGCGAGCATTTTAAGCACAAAACAATGATGAAAATCATAAATCTATGAAAATTATCAATACCATGTAATCCAAAAAAGCTCTAACAATAAGCATAGAGGGGCCATAGCAGTGGCGCAAGCTGTAGGGCATTGGATCTCCCAACCCAGGAGCAATTTCTGAGTGCATAACCAGGAAAAACCACTGTCACCGGGTGTGGCCTCAAAACCAAAAAAAAAAGCATAGAAGAGCTTGTTTACTTGATCCAGTTTGATCAGCAAGAAACAGGCTGAAAGTACAAGTGTGCATGGGGAGACCTGGATTTAAACTCTAGCACTGCATGGCCCCCAAACTCACAGGAATTGACTTCTGAGCCTCACTGAGTCACACCCACATATAAAGTCAGATATGTTTGAATTATTGCTAGCCATAATTATATCCAAAAATCTGTCTGCAAATATTTGAGAAAAAAATAAAAATAAAGCAAGTATCTAGACAGCTCAAAATAAGAAAATTTTGTCAATAAAATTGTCAAAGTTTACCTTCATTAATAATCCAGGCAATGAAAATGAAAATAACCTCAAAATGTTGTGCCGATAGAAAGAAAGAGGGAGGGAGAGAGAGAAAGAGAGGAGCGAGAGAAAGAGAGAGAGTGAGAATGAGAGAGAGAGAGAGAGAGAGAGAGTGAGAATGAGAGAGAGAGAGAGAATGAGAGAGAGAGAGAGAGAGAGAGAGAGAGAGAGAGAGAGAGAGAGAGAGAGAGAGAGAGAGAGAGAGAGAACAGAGATTAAGGCCTGTACAGGCCTTGTCAGCATCTGACACTCGGTTTTGATGCTGAACACCACGAGGTCTCTGAGCACTGCTGAGTATAACACCAAAATCTCTGAGCAGCACAAGGATGGATTAGAACTAGGTGATCCCTAGCACCACAATCAAGCAAAACACATATTTAAAATTCTTAACACAATATTCATTTCTGAACATAATCATAATTTCATAGGAAAGATAAGTTCACCCTTAAAACTGATAATTTTCTTAAAACTGATAATTTTCTAAAATTTGAAAGAATAGTAGATAGATCTTTTTCAGAAACCAGACATAAAAATGGCAATTTTGTTTTTAACTAGGGGATTACTTAATGTTCAAAATTCATTTATTCATGTAAAATTCAGCAAGTTACTTTATTTCTCCAATTTTTTTTGTAATTTCTTTACTAAAATGAGATAAGATTTGGATAACAAGTGTATTATTGAGATACCTTTGTGCACAGGAACAATATCTAATATAAAAAGAAAACCCAGATCACTGATTGGCAAAACATTTGAAGATTCTTTTTCTCATTATTTTTCTAGATCAAACTACCTTTTGGACTTCCTATTGTAAAGTACATTTCAATTTAAAATGAAATTTAAGTAGTTCAAAATTAATAAAGTTAAGACTTCAAAGTCTAGGAATCTTAAGCATATTAACTACTAAAGTATAATACAGTTTTTTCTAAGATTTTACTTTTGCACAAATATGAACTGGTATGTACTTTTCTAGCAAAGGAACACCTACTACTTAATTTTTGAAACAATAAGCTTTTTAGAATTGAAATTACTTAATCTTCTTTCCCATTTGACTTTTTCTCCCATCAGCAGAATCAAACAAGAAAAATAAAAGGACCTCCACAACCCTAAACTTAAAAGCATCAGGAACATACTTTATGTAAAATATTTCTCTGAGGCAATAAGTAAGAACACTTAACGTTTCCTGAGCTTCTTAAAAAATTCTAATTCTTTGCTTTGGCACTTTCTGATAAAACAGTAATCAAGACTATGAATAATAATATTCTACAGAGTGACAGACTGGAGAAAGCATGCCCATTAAACCCTAAGATAGTGTACATTTATGAAGTTAATGACAAATCCTTTCAATAGTATGCATTACTTTTTCACCATAATTATTGATCCCTAAAAGCCCATCTTTGTGCTCAAGTGCTTTAACCAAAGTGCTCTAATAGAAAGTTCATTAGTGACCTCATGAAATGACAAGATACAAAGGAAAAATAATTACAAAGATAAGCCATATATAGGTGACTAGATATATATAGTATATATATACATATATATACATATATATATATATATAAAGAGAGAGAGCTATAAGATGGCATACACTGCTGGAAATATTTCAGAAGTCACATATAAACAAGTACTATAAAGAGAAATTAACATTTTGTATCTGCTGGGTTCTGTTCAAAATGAAATACAACCCAAATTTTCTGCAGGGACCCTGCAATGATTAATCACATAGCAGACATCACAAAGTGGGAAAACAGTGGTAATATTTGAAAACACATTTTAGTTAGCTCAAGACTATGCATTTAAAGAATCTACAAAAAATAAATTTGGCAAGGGGAAAAGTAAGCCCCTGCATAGTAAAAATTTTTCCATATATAAGGTATAATGCAAATTCACATGTACATAAAACATGTTTGTTCCATGCATATAATGTATGGCTTGATAAAGAGAAGTTCATATATTGCTAATGTTAAATGTAATAAATATTAATGCGCTTAAAAAAAGAAAGATTATTCTCCACTGCTAAAGACATTAATTCCACCCAAATTATCCATAATTAAGAACAAGATCCAAGAAACTATTCACCCAATACCCATCAGATAAGGTGCTAATATTGAAAATATACAAGGTACTGACAGAATTTAACAAGAAAATAATCTAACCCCATCAAAAAATGGTAAGAAGAAATGAACAATTTTTCTGTGGCCAAAAAAACATGAAAAAAATGCTCCACATCACTAATCATTCAGGATATGCAAATCAAAACAACAATGAAGTACCATCTCACACCACAAAGACTGGCACACATCACAAAGAACAAGAACAATAAGTGCTAGAGGGAATGTGGAAAAAAAGAAACTCTCATTCACTGCTGGTGGGAATGCCATCTTGTCCAGCCTCTATGGAAAACTATATGGAGGTTCCTCAACAAAAGACTGGAAATTGAGCTCTCATATGATCCAGCTATACCACTCCTAGGGATATACCCTAAGAACACAAAAATTGAGCTCCCATATGATCCAGCTATACCACTCCTAGGGATATACCCTAGGTACACAAAAACACAATTCAAAAATCCCTTCCCCACACCTATATTCATTGCAGCACTATTTACAATAGCCAGACTCTGGAAACAACCTAGGTACCCTTCAACATATGAATGGTTAAAGAAACTGTGGTACATATACACAATGAAATATTATGCAGCTGTCAGGAGAGGTGAAGTCATGAAATTTTCCTATACATTGAATGTACATAAAATTTATTATGCTAAGTAAAATAAGACACAGGAAGAGAAATAGACACAGAATAATTTCAATCATTTATGGGTTTTAAAAAATAACAAAAGACATTATTGTAATACTGCCCAGATACAATAGAGATGAAAGTTGGAAGGACTGGCTCTCGATGTGAAGCTCACCACAAAGAGTGGTGAGTTTAGTTAGACAGATGACCACACTAACTATCATGGCAAGGTTAATGAGTGAGAGAAGCAGAATGACTGTCTCAAATACAGACAGGGGGTGGGAAAGGAGGGAGATGGAGTGCATTAGTGGTGGGAAGGTTACACTGGTGAAGGGAAGTGTTCATTTTATGACTGAAACCCAACTACAATCATGTATGTTATCATAGTGTTTAAATAAAGAAAAAAATAATAAAATATAAAAGAACAAGCTCCAAATGGTGGCAGAATTTAAAAAAACAGAAAAATCAAAACTAGTAATTGCATCTCAAAAATGTCTTGTGCTAGGAATGTGGCTTAGTAAACTTTATCAAATAAACTGCTTCAAAATTATAACAGTTTTACACTTACTAACTTATTAAGGTATCTTTACTAGATAGTAGACACAAAGGCAATCTCTCACTTTGGTTATGGAAATGGTTTGCAATCTCATCTGTAATAATATATACAATTAGCTGCTGCAGACATCTTGCGTCCCTAAACAAAACCTTAGTGGGGTCAGAAAACCTTCACGGGAAGAAAGTGGATAAACGAGCGGATGAATATGAATATGAAATAATTGAGACCACACAAAATACATTGTATGGGGACCCATGTCTATGAGATGAGAGACAAACTTTACTTTTCAACTGTTGACATTTTAAGCACAACTCTGGTATGCAAGGTATTTCCAGGGGAACAAAGGGCAGAGAATAAAAGAAAGGTTAATTTCTTACATATCAAAGTAGTTCCTGGCCCTAGATGTCATTACTGATGTAAATTAAGGGATAACAGGAATTCTGGTTTTCTTCCTAATAACAAATATCCATAACCTTAAGGAAATAGTATTCTAGCTAGGGGCTAAGACCCACTTCCTATGATCTGGTAATAGAGATAAAACTAAAGAAAGGGGTACAGAATTAAACCTATTAAAATAGCCTAATTCTACACTGGCCAAACCTGTTTGTAAGCAAGTATTCAAAGTGACAGGGAAAGTCCCTGAGGCAAAATCACTGTGCTGTGTTGCTCAAAGGCAGGGAGAGAAGACCATTGTCTTAAAGATGCTATGCTTTGACTTGGCCTTAGGAAGCAAATAGGCTGACAGAAAGAGAGGTATCTGGCTTGGCTTTTAGATGCAAATATACTTAGCCAGCAGAGAATTTCTAGCAGTTTTCTTTGGTACTGAAATTTCTTTATGATTGCAGGATAACTAAGGCCGAATTTCTGTAGTTAGCAAAGGAGACAAAGTCAAATAAATAAGAGTAAAGATATAAATAATGTCACAGCCATGTCAGAAATATAGCTAGTAATCCATGCAGGGGTTATGATTGACTTCTCCACCAGGCCTCTGGCTGAAATATATTTCTTGGAGGGAAATCAGGCACTGCACCAGGAAAGCCAAAAGACACATCTGGTGCTTGCTTCCCTAATAATGGAGACATACCTTTACAGGTAGTGACAATTAGCCAATTACTAAATATTTCCTAATAGTTATTTATTTGAAACCATCACTAAGTTATTTATGATTAAGTTCTCATTAGTTTATGGCTATCTTTGCCCATAGAATTCCTTAGGAATATTTTAAGGCTATTTTAATTTTTAAGATTTGAAATGAAATATGTTATAGAAGGTACATATTGACTAATAAATAAATAAATAAATAAATAAATAGGTCAACTAGATTGGGGAAAATGGATTTGGAGCAGGGCCATTGCAGAAAATAATCCAAACAAAAGAGAGATGAAACATGGATCTGGGGATCTTTTCATCACATGAGTAAGAGGAAGAGGAAGTGCTGCAGCCAGTGTCACAGTATATATAGGGAAGTGAGAACCAACCCCATGGGCTAGGAGAAACTAAGGTAAGGACCTACCTAGAATTTCTTCCTGCCTAGGTGGGTCTAAAACATCATTGTTTAGGGTGAAGGCCAACATCACCATCATAGTTCAGGATGAAGGCTGGTTAACTCTACATCTTCCCCATTTGTGTTTACTAAAGGCAAAATATCGATACAGGGTCTAAAAGGGTGACTGAATTTTCCATGGAACAGTAGAAGCAGGGGAAATACAAGAGAAAAAACTTTTAGTCTAAGAGTAGGGTGGCCTTTCCCAAGAAGAAGTTGATCATATTTCCAACAGCAGACTTCAGACACTCTAAGTTTGCCTTACTCCAGAGAGTCTTATTTCTAGATTTCAGGAAAAGTTCTTCTCGTTGTAGTTGCTGTAATTAGACATACTGGTAATGTCCTTGGGTTCTCACAAGTTCTATGTCCTTGTCAGGGTGTCACAAAGTATGCTCTGATTGACCAGTTATTACCAGGACATCAGAGAGCATGCCCTGGTTTACCAGTCTTTGCCAGAGTGATGTAATGTTTGCCCCTGAATTCCTTGTTGCCAGGATGGCCCATAACCTATTCTTGGTTTGGTGATAGGACCAAAAGTTTGGGGAAGGGTATAGTTAATCAAGTACAATATCACAAATCAAGTCAATATGACAAATATTTAGGAGAAAAAAAATCCACCTGCAACATATAAAATTTGGAGTTCCTATCTCCTCTCTTACATAAAATCCCCCCCCCCCCGTTTTACTGGGTCAATGCAAAAAAGGAAAAGAAAGGATATTGTCACAAAGTGATATTGAGGCAGCAGGAAACAATAGGTAGTATCTATCCCTCCAAAAATGCCATGCTCTAATTCCTGATACATAGGTATAATAATAACACTATTCCTCAGAAAATACAAATAAAGACATACACGTATCTCCAAAATCTTTATAGTGAACAACTCCAAAAAAGCAAAACTATATGCCAATAAAGAAATACACATACACTCCCCCTTTGTTGAATAAGTCCAAGATGAGTAGAATCTGGATTCCTAAGGTGATCTGTCAGTTAGTGGCAGTCAGGGAGGTGGTAAAAATGTCCTACACATTCTGCAGATACTGAGATCTCTAGATACAGAGGTTCGATTTTATCACCCAGGACGGAGCAGAAGTCTTCCAAACACCACGAAAGCATCAAGGGGAGAGTAAATGAACCTGAACGGAGTCTATAGTTAATCCCATGACAATATATTCCAAGGGTGGAGAAACCCCATATCTCTTTGGCCAATGACCCCAATATTTACTGTGCCAGTGCAGGAGGGAAAAAAAGGCAAAAAGCACAAAACATTTTTTATTTTTATTTACCTATCTACTTCTTGTCGATTTCTTTGTTCTGGTGTGGTTATTGAAGTTGTTGTCCCCATTTAAATATATGTTTTTTCCTTCTTTTCTTTTCTTTCTTTATGTGCCCTGCCATGTTTTTTTACCTCAAGACCATGGCATTTTTGTGGTGCTTATCATTGCTATTGTTGGAGTGCTCACTGGATATTTGACACTTCTTTTTGTACTGTTGGGGTTTCACCTTATTTTTCTCCTTCGTCTCTCAAACCGATGATGAGAGCCTCTAGAAGGATTCTCTCCATTTTCGGCATATTAGACTTTTACCCCAGTTTATTACTTTTCTCTTCTTCAAACAAAGCCACATAACTTGAACTATCTAGTCCTGCCTCCCAGTTAGAGGTGGAAATAAGGGAGGTACCAAGACCAAACAGGTGCAAGACTACTAAGTAGTAAACTAGGTACAGAAGGGACCACATATTCTAGCAGCCCTGGGGGTGAGGGAGGAGGATATGGGAGGTAGGATGAAAACGGAGGTATAGGGAGGACAAATCGGTGATGGGAATCTCCCTGATTTTATGTAAATATGTAACTAAAATATTATTGTCAACAATATGTAAGCCACTACGATCAAAATAAAAATTATATTAAAAAATGTCCTGCACATTCTGGATGGAGTCATGAGCAGAGATAAGCCCTGGAGCGAGGACTCACTCAATGAGCTGATTCTGGTCATAGGTAGCAGTCCATGATGATGAGAAGTAGAAGGAAATGTGGAGGGGGTGAAGGGGTGTCAAGCTGTAGGGTAAAGAAGTTTAAAAGGAAAAAAAAATCCTGTAAGTAAGCACAGGGAAACAATAGAAAAGGTTTATCTGAATGGCAGACCAGAAAGGGAGTAGGTGGAGAGGGGGCAGGTGGAGGCGGGGAAGGTAGAAGGGCTATGTACAACACAGACTGACATTATGTGCAACAATGACTAACATTAGGCTAACATAAAGGTGGCCATCACACACATATACACACATATACATATTTGATTGATCAATATGTTACAGCTGTAAGACTGACCCATCTAGGGTTATACATGGGAATGGATCAAAGACCTTAATAAATATAAAGCTGGAAAACAAGGTGGTGAGGAAATATTAAGCCAGTTGCTATAGTAGCTAATTTATAAGAATCACTGCTAGTGAGGGTAGACTTGGCTGTAAAAACATCATAGATTAGCTTATACATACATCATAATTAAACCAATCAGCTTTTCCATAGGCTGTCTTAAGCATATCACAAATGCTTTTAATATAAGTTGCTAAATATCCTTATAATGAGCACTATAATAAGAGTTAAGAGCACTATAACATGAGTCCAGAGTTTTCAGTCTCTTTCCTATAGACTATTTTAGGCTCTTTATTTGGGGGGTGGCACACCCAGTGATGTTCAGGGGTTACTCCTGGCTATGAGCTCAGAAATCCCTCCTGGTTTGGGGATCATATGGGATACTGAGGGATCAAACCACGGTCTGTCCTAGGCTAGTGTGGGCAAGACAAAAGCCCTACTGCTATGCCACTGCTCAGGCCCCTCCCATAGACTTTTGTAAATAAAAATATCAGAACATATTTGCAGACGTATTTAAATTTAAAATGGAATGCTAACATATTCTTGTAATGAGTGCTGTAATGAGGATTTAGAGTATTGAGCACTGTACTGAGAGTGCACCCAACTTCTTTATCCATAGAGCAATAGAACATAATTGCAGACATACTTAGTTGAAGACAAGTTAAGAGAATATTATAATGAGCACTGTAATGGGAGTGCATGGCATCCAAATTTCTTCTCCAGAGATTTCTGTGAACCAAAACATTATTGCAGACATCTTTTAAAAGGCAATTAACTGGTCACCTGCTTTAAATTATGCAGCTATATTTGTTGTTCTTGTTCCCATTGAAGTATAGGAGAGAATATAAGCTGCTAAAGATTTCACAAAAGAGGTAGGATATCAGAAAATTCATGATTTTCAAACTGTTATCTTGCTGAATTTTTACAGAAGACAGTGAAATGAGCTTTGTCTGTTTCACCATTGTGATTCAAGATTTTAAAAAAGTTTTTTTTTTCAAGTTGTTCTTTGAATCAATAACATACTGTGATAAGTCAAGGTTATCCATGAGGAAGTCCACACGTCTGTAATTTTTGCTTCCATGTGTCCTGTTTGTTTGTTTGTTTGTTTGTTTGTTTGTTTTTTGTTTTGTTTTTGGGCCACACCCGGCGTTGCTCAGGGGTTACTCCTGGCTGTCTGCTCAGAAATAGCTCCTGGCAGGACCATATGGGACACCGGGATTCGAACCAACCACCTTTGGTCCTGGATCGGGCATTTGCAAGGCAAACGTCACTGTGCTATCTCTCCGGCTCCCTCCATGTGTCCTTGTAGTAAAAATGTTTCAGATGTATTAAAAGCAAAGTGACAATTTCCAAATTTATATTTTTTAAAAAGAATTCCGCTAAGTTCTGCAGTGACTGCAATAAAACCTGCTGTTTTCTGTCAGTTTTTCTTCTTTGGAAAATAACTTGAGGCAATCCTGTAGTGTACATTTACTCGTGGAAGCTAGTGGCAGAGATAGATGCATAAAAGTCTCAAATGTCTGAGAAATTTTGTGACAGGTGAGGTACCGGACTGTGGATTTGAACTGACTGAAAAAGTGTAACAATAATAGACTCAATGAGCTGCTATGTCATTGCCAAGTATACTCTGCTGCTTTCAAATATTAACATTTGTAACATCCATTTGCAATAATTATTTGTCTGCAGACCTTAGGGTTAGCTCCAGTTATGTTTAAAACATAATGCAATGATACACAAACCTGACATGCTCTGATGATCTGTCTGGCTTGCCTCCATGGAATGCAGTAATGCACATGAAGGCAGTAGGCATTTGTATCTATGGCTTGATTCTCTTCCACAGGTAATGAAAAAAAAAAAAAAGTCACTGCCAGGTGATCAGCAGTTTTATTTCCTTGAACCTTCAACATGGGAGGCCAGAATGAGATGAGTATGAGTAATAAAAATAGCTTCAGAGCACTTTTGCAAAAGAACTTGTAATTGCTGAAGCAACTCTTGAACTATAAGATTATGGGCATTTAGGGAAGCTGTGACAATTCCAGGTAAGAGGTTGACCAAGTATGCTGACCATTCTCATGTGTCAGAACCATGCAATGAGAAAGCGAATGCATCAACATGGCGAACCACTTGTTAGATGGACTTATAATTTATAACTTATGACTACTGTGTGGTCAGTGAGATGCCAGTGATACCACCATTCTGATAATGAGACATCTCTGTAAAACACAGGAGCATTATGGATGGTGGAAAAATGGATTATTAAAGAAATTACAAAAGGTGTTCTGAAAAAAATATCATGCTCTTTCAGAGGGTAATGGAAGGAAATTTCTCCTGAGAAATCAGTTAAAGCTCATAGAAAGAGCCTCACTGAGTGGCAGAATGGATTCAATTTCAGTTCTAGGGATAGAAGACAATAATATGAGACAATAATAATAGTAAAACATGTGTCCTCAGTCTTCCTTTAATTATGATTAATTAATTATGATAATTAATTATAATTAATTTCTTTAATTATTAGCTATTAACTAAATATGGCACAGTTGTGAGGCTGTTCATTGTAAATAGAGCCATTCTAATGATCCAGATAATGGAATGTATCAGAAGTAGGCAATTGAGGCATAGAAAATATTAGCAACCATACTTTTTCTCTTGGGGTATAACTGGAAAGATAAGACTTTTGGAGCTAGTCCATGAAAAAGTCTAATTCCTTTGGAGCTTCAGGAGATAACTGCCTTGGGCTATTCAGGATGTATTCCCCTTTAAGGTGAAGAATAGGTTACTGAGCTCAGAGTTGGGAATTCCAAGGGAGGGACAAATCCAATAAACATTTCATAGCAGTTTTTAAAAACCATTGATTTCTGAGGTCTTTCTGATAAATGGAGATTTTCTAAGGATGATCTAGTGCTTAACATAATCCAAATATTTATATGGGGGATAGTGTCTAAATTTCCTCTGTGGAAATCTATAAACCAACTACTGGCAAGTATGTCATCACATCCTCATATAACTTCTGAAACTCCCGTGATTAGAGCATGCAAGCAAGATATCATCCACATAGTGAATAATATAAGCATGGGGAAAATTTGCATGAGCATGGCATAAAACATATGAACAAAATATTTACACCTGGTAGGTTAATTGTTCATACCCTGAGGTAAAAAAAATCACTGAACTCTATTAATAAAAGGCCTGTTATTAAGAAAGGAAAATGAAAATGAAGTGTTTATGGTCCTCTGGGTTTATAGAAAGTCTTTTAAGTTTATTACAACCAGTGGTCAGTCTTTAGGAATAGCCACTAGGGTGAGGAAGCTGGATTACACGGCACCTATAGAAATTATAGTGCAATGAACATTCTTTAGGTCAATTAATAACTGCCATTTGCCCGACTACTTTGTTTAACAAAAACAAGAGAATTCCATTCTAAAAAATAAGGTTTCATTATGACCCAGTTTAAGTTGCTCCTCTGCCAGGTCTATCAGTGCCTTTAATCTTATATGATTTAGTGGCCCTGTTGGGATCCACATGTTACCATGATATTTCCACTGAATGCAGAGATAGCTGGGCTGAACATTCCCAATTAAAAAAAGGCATGGCCTCTGGATTGGGAAGGAGAGATCTGGGGGAGAATTATTGTATGTGACATACCACTGTTTATGTAGATCTCGACCCCATACACTCAGGGCAGGAGAGCTACATGTGATTGAAAAGGGCTACCTGACCTTCTGGACCAATGCTTTTCAGATTTCTAGCACTCTGTCAGACAGTTGGAAGGGGGCATGAACCTAGTCCTTGCAAGCCATAAGACATTTCTGTACAGTCCATTTATGGGGCCAGAATTGCAAAGAAATGATGGAAACATCAACACATATGTCAAACATGCATTTAAATTTCTTCCCATAAATCTCAAAGGTTACAAGTGGGAACTTGGCTCTTTAAATATTATAGGTAAAGGATACCAGATGATCAGAAGAGACTGCTAGGATGTTGGTCCTACCGAAGCCTTCAATCCTAGGGTTAGCAATGTAGTCAGGCATTACAAAGGAGAGTAACAAAAGCTAAGAAATTTTCTCTCCCTTTTCAAAATTTTATACAGTTGGCAAGAAAATAACAATTATTGTTCTCCAACATAATCAGAATTGATTATTCCTACATGAACAGTGATTCCTTTAATAGTAAGGCTGCTTCTTCCCAGAAACAGGCCTACAGTGCCTAGTAAAATTGGCCCCTTTATGCTAAATTTTAATTTGTTGGGGCACTGGGTTGATGTTATGGTCACTGTGTCAGGGTAGGAGATATCCAAGGCAGAACTTCCTGCAGTATTAGGTTGCAGCAAATCTATTGATGGAAGCTCTCTTGTCTGGGCTGGGGAGAGGGGCACAGCCAATAGTTGCTATCATACACCTTAAAATCACTTTAATTTTTCCTTTTACTTTTTTTGAGTTAATTAGTACATGTTTTCTTAATTATATTAACCTTGTACCTCAGGTGATTTATGTTAAAATCTGTTTAGTAAAAGTGACAGGGAAAGCAATAAAGAGCAAGGAACTTGGCTGGCTCAGTAAGAACCAAGGAGCTGCTCAAAATCCCCTGTTAGAAGTACACTTTCTCCTGTGACTCTCTGTTTTCTTGGGCACCACTCCTTGCTGCCAATCTGTCCATTCCAGGGTCAGCACAAACACGAACACAGAGAATGCTTCAAGCTACAGGTAGCTGAAAGCAAGCTGTAGGCAGCAACCATCAACCTCTAGAAAACCATTCAACCAGTGAGCCCCAAAATTACACCCACAGATAATGTCCCTGGTTATGTGAGGCCTAGAACTGGCTCCTTGCCCAGTTTCCTGAGGCAGGATAAGTGGGTCATAGTCTCGAGAAGGCAGAGCCAGGAGGAACCCTGCAGTTTCTATGAAAATGCCCTGGTTTACTACAGTTGAAACATCTGCCCTAAACATGTGAAACCTGGGGCTGGCCTCTTTTCCAGTTTCTAGAGACTGTATTAACAGACCAGTGGCAGTCTCTAGCCCAATATTTTCCATTGCTACATTGGACAAGGTGCTGGTGGTCCTTTTAAAGGGGTGGTATTGGGGGAGGGTCTATATTTCTGGAGAGACAGTTGCTTGATTCATCCTGATTCTTCTGATCTTGCCTTTGCACAGATTAGGCCTCTATGGCAAGGACAAAAGTCTTATATTTGATGGAATCAACATTTTGACAAGCTCTTAGATTCCCCCATAACATTACCAATTGTGTTTTTTTTCTCTAGTAGGGTGCAGGATCACCTGGCAGACTTCACTGGCATTTTCAAAAGCTAATTATCTTATTAGGTGCTCTTGTTTCCTTACCTCTACCTTGTCTCTGGATTACATCCATCAGTTGTCCCAGAAATTCTGCATATGGCTCAGAAACTCCTATTGTTGAGATCTTCTCAGTTTCCTGTTCTAGGCACCAGATGTGAATGGCTCCACATGCCATAATCCCACCAGGGTAGGGGGGAGCAGGCTAGAGCAGGGCCGCCACAGGAAATAATCCAAACCAGGTCCGGGGACCTTTCCACCATGTGAAGTAAGATGAAGAGGTCAGCCTGAAATGCAGTTATTTATTAGGAAGTTAGGACCACACCCATGATTCTGGGGACTCTAAGGCAAAGTGCCTATTTAAATGTTCTCCCCTCCTAGGTGGTCTTTGATATGTAAAAGAGGAACTCATCATCATCATCATCATCATCATTGTTAAGGATGAAGGCCAACATCGCCATTCATAATTTAGGGTGGGGGCCAGTTAACCCTATAGATGTACCCTTTTTTAAATAAAACTTTGCAAAGTTTTCTTTAAATTCAATGGTTTCAAAATAATACTTCTGACATCTGATCCATGACATCTTCAGAGCTATGATTTGCTTTGTTTTTAAAGCAGTTGTGACGGTCAATATTTAAGCAGCAATAAATACCCTGAAAAGTTCTTATATTCTGACTTTAGTTCTTTTTTTATGTTATCTACATGTTCTTAGGAATATGAGAGAAATAATTGACTCCTAGCTTGGAAGCCAACTCTAGCTAAACTCTCAAATCTAAACTAAGATCAGGATTTCAACTATCATAGTGAAAGGAAAATGAAGACTAATTCGTATTCAATCAGCACTTGTTACAAAGAATTGATCCACAAATACCACATTACTGTTTGCTCTATTTCCACAAAAGTCTCAAGGCATTTTTATATTTTCTTATTAACATTATCTTTCATCAGAATTTCTAATTTGATCTTTTCAGTGTAAATTTTGGGTATATTAGGTATAAAATTTGGTGCACTGGGTCAAAACTCCCAGTATGAATAATGCCAAGCTACAATGATTATCTCAGGTAACTGTGTAAAGCATACTTTATTGCAGGCCTATAGACTCTTTACTTCTTCTAAATTAAAAAAAATCCAAGGGGCCGTTTTCTTATTTTTTTTTAAACAAAGAAACTTGTTTCCCACATAAGTAAATTTCCACCAATTTAATCAGGACACCAAAAGAAGGAAAAATATTAAATTGTAATATATATTTAAAGTCAGACTAAAATAATATGAAAGGTACTCTTTATATTTTGGGACCACATTTAGCAGAGCTCAGGGATTACTTCTGACAATGCTCAGGCCACTATCTCTAGTGCAGGTAATGAATCACAGTCTGCCCTGAACAATGTTAGCCCCTTTCTCCTGGTTACTATTTCTCCATCCCCTAATAGGAATTTGACAAGTATCTGATGACCTTAAAAAGCTACTACTTAATAATCACGATCATCTCTGTCTTTAGTACTCACTCATTTACTTCATTATTGTTTTCAGTCTTCTTGAAAGCCCTTCAATCTTCCAGGTTTTATTCTCAATGTTTTTCTTCAGTACCCAAACCTTCCTGAAATAAAATCTGACCGTGGAATCTTGTAAGACCTCTTGACTGTGCAATGGTTAAAATTCTAGGAGTAGTATTTCCATCACTTTTCATCTATCTTCTAAGGATATAACACACCACTCATATTGCACTCTTTATAGAAAGGATTGTTTTTAATTCTAAAATTAGGTATAGAATGCTCACAGAGTACTAAATAATCCTAAGATTTTAAATAAAAATAGCACCTGTATATAAACAATTTTGTAAAGGTTAAACATTACTTATACTTAGAGACTGTAGTTTTTTTCATTTATAGATATAATATTCTAAACAAAATTACCAATTGTGTCCCCAAATATGATACTTCAGGATTCATGAAAATTACTGCATTAAAAATACTCATAGTTCATGGCATTTAAATATTTTTATTTTGAAGTATTTTATGGATTTATTTCATGGACAAAAAATTTAGTGAACAAAAAGTAATAGAGCATCTTTATCACAGGATGCATTAAAATCCCTTGAAGTAATATGTAAAAATGTAGTTTTCTCCAATATTTGCCTCAAAAATTCCAGCTTAGCATGCTTCAGGTCTAGAATTTGGGGCTTGCATTTTTATAAACATTCCTGCAGATTCTGATTTGCAGAATCTTTGGAATACAAATAATGAGTAGCACAACAGACCTTCAACTGCAAGTAAAATATTGGTTTCTACAATTCCACAAGGACCTGGTTTTCTGTGGAATCTTGAACTCAATTCTAAATTGAGTTAAAGGCAAATTATCTGAAATTATCAATTTACAGTGTCCGTGTTCACAGAAAAAAAGTCATTTTAAAAAAGCCATCCTTTCTTCAGAATACTGAATTCTCCCTATTTTACACACAAAACCACATTATTGCCATATGAGTCAGCTGTGGAGTCAGGGAAAGAAGACCAAGGTTGGATATATGGTTTCTACTCAAAGAGATAAATGAAGACTCTGATATGAAGCTTGGGTAGCACAGAACCAATGATGATGGTTGGCAAGGGTTGAAGGATCTCACTCCCTTGAACAAGAACTGTCTTGGAAGACATGGCTGTATTTGGGTTACCATCATTACATGTGCTTTGGCAAGGAAAAAAAAAGTGTTTCATCTCACTGAAAATGGAAAATCTGAATAATTGGAAAACATTCTTAAAATAGAAAATTATAGGAATATTGCACTTTGCATAGAAGCATGAAAAATAAAATCACAACAAAAAACATGCAATCTGGGTTGCTGTATGAAGCAACTTTCTAAAAAAGAGAAAAACAGATTCCCTACCTTTCTTCTTCCCTTTTAATTTTTTATTGGGAGGATCACACCTGGTTACTACTGGCTCTGTATTTAGGAATCTCTCCTGGCAGGCTCAGAGGACCATAAGGAATACCCAGGATTGAACCCACGTTGGCTTAGATGTAAGGCAAATGCCCTACCTGCTGTGACATTGTGACAGCCCAAATTCCCTCCCTTTCTCTAGCTGCCCTTTTTATCTCCTAGGAAGAAGCATCCTCTGTCCATTCTGAAAAAGCAGAAAAGCAAAACTGTCACATATCTAAACTGTGCCTAATATTAGAAACATTTGGAAACATCCTTTGGTCCAAATAAAAAGAAAAGATAGCTATTTTGTCAGGTTTTGCAGATTAATAACCAAAGATTTTTCTATTCTCACCTCATTATATGACATGAATTGAAAATTCCATAATAAGACAATTGAATAAGAGGAAAGTGTTCCATGACATTCCAGGACCAGAGATGAAGATTTTATCCTCCTGCCACTTCAATCTCTGGAACCTCTGGTTGCTTCTACTCTAGGTAACATATAGATTAAGTCAAGAGTTTAACAACATTAGATAACAAACTATTTTGTAAATGATAAAAATCACAAATTTAATCTCATCTCATTTTAAAAATTATTAAGAAAAACACTCCTATTTTATCTTTCAAATAGGGTTATCCAGTATTTTGGAGTTATGGATTTCTTCTTGAAACACCCTGAAATGTGCATTTGTGGTTCTTGCTGTGGTGTTCATTGGCCTTCAAAAGGATGGTGCAGGTGCACATCCCAGGAGCACCATAGAGGAGGCACACCTCAAGTGGATTCACTGTCCTCTGTCAAGGACATGAACATGAGACATTGAACAAGATTGAACATGAGAGCCTCTGAGTGCTCATTGATATTTTCATCTGAATAGCTACAAATTTTTGTAATGGGTGTGAATAATATTATGCTCACATATTTTTACCCTTACTGTTTTAATCCATCTTCTGAATTTCAAATAGAACACACTTAAGTCCAGGGCAGGTAAGGCACTTGACTTCCATGCCACTGAGTGGGTTCAATCCCACTATGTGGTCCCCCTGAGCACTATAAAGAGTGATTCCTGATTGTAAAGCCAGAAGTAACCCCTGAGCATTTGCCAGGTGTGGTCCTCAAACAAAGCAAAACAAATAGAACACACTAAGATTACACGAACAGGATTTTTACCATCAGGGTAATAATTTCAGGTAACAATGTCCAGATTTCTAGTAGTTTAACATGACTTCAGTTCAGAAGATATGGTTGTTGTTGAGAAATTAAGTCTAGAGAAATAAGATAGTAATATCTTACCTAAAGAGAGATAAGATTGTGGGTAGGATGCTTGCCTTGCACATAGATTGACCAAATTCTATTCACACCACCACATCCAGTTTCTCAAAGCACCACTAGGAGTGATTTCTGAGCAGAGAACCAGGAATAAGCCCTGAGCACAGCTGGGCAAGGTCCAAACTCAGCATTATAACCCCTCAAAAGCATCCTGCATCCTGCATCCTGCAAACCTCTGTGGTTAGAACAATTCAAAATTCCTCATCACACTTTAAAGGGAGATGATCATACAAGGACCTAAATATCATAGTGGTAATGAGGCTTTTGCTGCTATCTGTCCAGTAGATTCCTGAAATAATTACCCAATGATAAACTTTTTAACTCCATTCTCTAGGACTTAGCAGTACCCTGATTCAAAATGTAGTTGTTTTTATTTTCTGGATAGCTGTATATCAGGATTCAAATGCTATTATTGTGAGGGAAAAGACAGGATGAACCTTGGCAGAGTGCTAGCACACAGCCTTCCAGTGAGAACTTTTGTAGCAATTAAGTATGATGAGAAATATGACAGCTTGTGGAATAGGTGGGAGATAGTCAGATGACATTTTCACATTGCATCTACTAAAATTATGTCTAGCTAGACTTTGATTAATAGAAGAATAAAAATATAATTCTCTTTTATAAAAGAAAAATGAACAGAAAATTATGTTCACTTCATAATACACTAAGATTTGCGCCTCAGGTAAATCAATTTAATTTAATTATATTATAGAGAATTTTTGTTCTTAGAAGCATTATCTGGTAACCACCTTTAAAAATTCTGTGACACAGATTTCTTACACATCTTATTCTTTATTCAACCTTCTGAAGACTCCTTTGCTTTTCTTGACCAAGAGAGATTAAGAGACCCAAAGTTAATAAGCAAATACATAGTCCCCCAGCAAGGGTCAAGAACACATATCTTCACACAGAACCTACTGCAGAACTTCATCAGAAGTTCATCAGAAACAACTTCATCAGAAACAAATATAGAAATATATGATACATTTGAACAAATACAAGATATTGGTCAAACTATAGGGAAGTGTAAATGTCAAGGCCGGAGAGATCATATAGCAGGTAAGGTACTTGCCTGGCACTTCATTGCCCTGGTTTCAATCCTGGCACCTGATATGCTGTCCTAAGCATTACCAGAACTGATCTCTAAAATCGAAAGCAGTAATAAACCCTAAGTACTTTTGGATGCAGTCCTAAATTTGAAAAGATAAATAAAACAAAAAATGCACTCCCCCCCAAAAAAAAACAAAAAAACAGAAATGTCCAGACAATTGAGGAATTTCTGTTTGAATCTCTGCCTACTGTTTAACAGTGGCTATCAAAACAGACTTAGGAAGAGTAAGAAAAGCTGGGAAGACAGTCATTAGAAAGTTAGCTACAGGACTGAAACAGTCTTAAAACTTTTACTTGTAACTTTGTAGGAAAGCTTTTTAAGTACATAAAATTACTGATTGCATAGTTATTTAATGATTTAGAAAAAATTGAATGGGTCAAGAGTTGGCAAACACTGATATTTTTCCAGCACAGATTATTGCTAAACTATTAAAATCCAACTCTTTCCCAAACACCCTCCCATCACACTATTACCCTGGATCTTTGTGGTTGTATGAATATTTCCAGAAAATAAAATAAAACCAGGTATCATGATTCATTAAAAATCAAGGACATTAAGGGGCTGAAGTGATGGTGCAGCAGTAGGGCGTTTGCCTTGCATGTGGCTGAATCAGGACGGACGTTGGTTCAATCCCCTGGCGTCCCACATGGTCCCACAAGCCAGGAGTGATTTCTGAGTGCATAGCCGGGAGTAACACTGGTTGCGGCCCAAAAACAAGAAAATCAAGGACATTAAAAGATACTGACCCTTTGTATATTCTAACCCTACCCCAAAGTAAGTTTGATTGCCTAATAAATATATCTTATTACTTAGTTTTTTTATTTTTCTTGAGGCACTCTCAATAAATAGTAGGTACTATCTGGTGAACTGTTGTTAAATTAACTGTGAAATATCTGTGTAATCAAATTGTGAAAATTTGGAGCTGAGAACATCATCCCTGCTTAATGCAATTTTCTTTTTTTGTTTGTTTGTTTGCTTGTTTGTTTGGAGCTTACCCAGTGGTGCTCAGTGGTTACTCCTGGCTCTACACTCTTAAGTTAATATTGGCAGGCTTAGGGAACCATATTGGATGCTGGAGATAGAATCCAGGTCCACCTCATGCAAGGCAAACACCCTATTCGTTATGCTATCATGCCAACCCACTACACAATATTTCTTAATTTCTATTAAAGCATTGTGATTAACAAAGTTATCCCAACACCAGTGTCAATTTCCCTCTACCAGTTTCTCAGATTCTCTTCCACATCCACCCCGCAAGCTTGCCATTTCGACAGGTACTTTTTCAAGTTTGCTTGCTAAAGTATGGATCTCATGGTTTCAGTGCGGTTGACTCTATAGTTTGGATAATTAACTCTGTCCTTCCAAACACCGATGTCCCTAAATTCCCTTAACTCCATCCCTGTTACTTCTCATCTGTCTTTCTCCTCTTCTCCATTCTAATTTTTTCTTCTCTACCCTATATTCATGGCCAAGAATGATCTTGGCATCCTCCCTTTAAACCACTGTATTCTCTTATCCAGTTACTTTAAAACCATATATGTAATACAATTTTTTCATGTAGTATGTTGTATTTATGTGTATGTTACATGTGAGAACATATATGCACCATAGATATATAAAAATGTATACACATGTAATACTACAGATACATGTGTATATTTGCACAACCATATTTTCTCAGTCTCAAACTGACTAATTTACAGTGAAAACACCATATATGAAATAAGTCTGAGTTTCAGAATCAAATTTCTTTCTATCATCATTATTTTTCTTTCTTCTCCCACTCCATATCTCATAGGTTATGATTAGTGACATGGGATTTGGGAATATTACTTGTACCTCCTACACCTAATTTACTAGTTTTACTAGAAATTACAATTAGACTCTGTTGAGCTCTTGAAGAGATCACATAATGCATTTATACAAAGCTTCAGCATGTGACATGCTTCTGTTCTGGCTTTGGTTGTTCCAAATTCTCTCCTACATTAAAAAGTTAAGGGGCCAGGAAGGTGGCGCTAGAGATAAGGTGTCTGCCTTGTAAGCGCTAGCCAAGGAACGGACCGCGGTTCGATCCCCCGGCGTCCCATATGGTCCCCCCAAGCCAGGGGCAATTTCTGAGCACTTAGCCAGGAGTAACCCCTGAGCGTCAAACGGGTGTGGCCCAAAAACCAAAAAAAAAAAAAAAAAAAAAAAGTTAAGTTTTCAACCTTGAATTACAGTTGATATTTTTGACAAGAACCAAACAATTGTTTGTTACTCCATAGTAGTGAGTCTTAACTAAGAGTAGATCTGTTGGGCGTTGAAGAGATAGCACAGTGGGTAAGGAATTTGTCAACCCAGGTTCAATCCTCTGCATCCCATATGATCCCCCTGACCCCTGAGCATTGCCAGATGAGGCTCAACAACCAAAGAGAGAAAAAAAAATCTTTTACCACTTAAGTCCCTTTACATCAGCTAAGTTTTTTTCTATACTAAATACAAAGAAAATACAAATTTTAGAACAGTAGAGATTATCTGCTGACCTAACATCCTGCCCAATCAATGAGAAAATTGTGTTATTGTGTTTAATTATGGTAATTCAGCTATATTATTATAGGCACAAATTACTAGAATATTTCAAAGTAGTGAAGAATATTTCTCCAGTACATTATATAAAGGACTTTAAGAAAATGAGTATTTTAAGATTTAAATACATTATCTAACATATACGTAATTACCTTTTCCAGAGAGCTCCATGTGGAATAAAAATAAAATGATAATGAGTCCTATAGTTAAAAGTTAGACTTGGGGGGCTGGAGCTGTGGTGCAGAGTGCTAAGGTATTGCCTGCACTAGCCTAGGACAGACCGTGGTTTGATACCCCAGCATCCCATATGGTCCCCCAAGCCAGGAGCTATTTCTGAGCATATAGCCAGGAGTAACCCCTGAGTGTCACTGGGTGTGACCCAAAGCAAACAAATAAACAAAAATTAGACTTGGGAGGAGCAGAGTACTTTTCATATACCCAGAAAATTTCTCTCATGTTATTTCATTGCTTTGAGTGTGAGTTCTATTTCTTAAAAAGAATTAAAGTTATAAATTAATTTTAAAAAATAATAAAAGTTTCTATTACCTTTCTCTCATAACCTTAAGGTGCTGCACAACACTGTGCTGTAAGTTCTATTATGCAAAACTTCCCCAAAAAGCTAATATTTTAAAGAGATGAGCAGAAAATGGACATTCCAACCAGTTGATAGTAAAACTATAAAAATGGCTGAGTCATTCCCAAGAAATTGCATTAACAATACACATCATATTCTGCACAGAAGAGTTAAAATTAGTCTCTAATTAAATAAAGCTATTTTTGAAGGCAAAGCATTTGAAAATATAACAGAAATGATAGAAAATAATGTGTAGAAGAATTTTTCTATAAATTGCTTTTTTCAAAAAGTAATACAGTAATTTCTTTAATTTGGGATGTACAAAACCATACCTATGATTTGCAAGAAAATAATACTTTTTATTTTTTTAGTACTTTAAATATATGCTTTAAAAATAAATAACCAGGGTCTGGAGTGATAGCACAGCAGTAGATTGCATGCAGCTGCCCAGGACAGACCTGGATTTGATCCCCTGTGTTCCTTATGGTCCATCGAGCCAGGAGTGATTTCTGAGAGCATAGCCAGGAGTAACTCCTGAGCCTCATCGGGTGTGGCCCAAAAACCAAAAAAAAAAAAAAAAAAAGAAAAAGGAAAGAAAAGAAAAGAAAAGAAAAGGAAAAGAAGAGAAGAGAAAAGAAATGAAAAGAAAAACAAAATTACCAAAAACACTGCTAATGTGCATGACCTTATTTCCCAACTGCTCTGAAATCTATGCCAAAAGCCTTGCGTTTTTTAACAAGTCATTTTCTATTCTTTAGCAATTTACCTAATTGGTTGTATGGAGAGTCATTAAAATGTTCAACTGACTGCATACTCACCACGATTTTCATTAACACGGATTTCATTTTGAGACCAGATGTTTATGGAATAATATACAATCGTTCTTACAAACCCACCAAAAGATGCAAACTGTGTTTTGGGTAAGGCTCTATCACAAGGATCTTAAAGGGGTCCCAGAGTGTCGCCTGCAGCATCTAAAAACCTGTTTACAAAACAATTTCTCAAGCTTTGCCTACTCCTACAGAATCAGAAAGTCTGGAGTGGGCCAGAATGGGGGATCACTTTCAACAATGACTGGAAAGGTAGCACCAAGGGCATACCCTAAAATGCTCAGAGGCCAGGGTTTCCATGTGGAGCTGGCGGTGGAACTGAGGACATGAAAGGCCGGAGCTCTCCCACTGGAACCATTTCCATTACCCGAAGTGAATCTGATTCCTGACTCTATTCCTATACCTCAGAACATAGGAAACATGCAGATTCAGAAAATATACCCACTCTAGATCCTGTAGAAGAAGCTGACTTCTTACAGTTAGCTCAACTCATCAGAAGTAACTAAAGCACATAGATAGGGAACACATCTGCTTTTCCTTTCTCTTAAAGGATTGTTGAAATCTCAGAGTCAGAGATGGTTTTCATTTTCTATAATGCAAGTGATAAATATGCCATACATGTTTATGAGATATGCAATAAGTTTAAAGAATATTAACTATATCTCGGCTATTTTAGTTGGCTTCCAAAGGTGCAATTTGTTACATCACTCCTGTAATCTACCAAGGCACATCAACAACAAAACAACAACAAAAACAACTATAAAACATTGACACTTTAAATTCCCAATTAATTACTTTAAGAACATTAGGTTCTAATCTTGATATACAAAATCCAAATGCCCTAGAAAGTTCAGCAACATCTAAAAGTCTTACTTTCTTTATCATTTTGGGTGAGACTCAATCCAGTAGACAGAAATGTCACTTATGACATAAGTGAATTTAGTGATCACATATGTAAACGTCCAGAGGTAAAGATGTGCATCAGCCATGTCTGGACTCCGGCTCAAATACCCCAGCAGAGTGAGGACTTGTCCTCCCAGCCTCCCTCCTTAGTATATGCATGCATTCCCGGACTCCCTGGGAGGACTGATGAAGGGCTGAGTCAAATTTTATTCTGCAAAGCCCAGTAAAAGAGAATTTTGCCATAGTCTTCTACTTCCTTAAGGGAGAAATCCCATAGAGGTTCCTTTTGTCAGTGATTGACCAAATGTGGGTCACAAGTATCTAACCAACGCCAGCAACCAGCCAGGCACATGGCTTCGCAAGGTGTCACCTAGTGGTTGTCACCAAAGCAAGTGGACAGGAGGTGGATGGATCTCGCCCGAATGGGGCAACACTACCACACACAGAGGGGGGTTGCTGGGAAGCAAACCATACCCATTGGCTGCAAATTATTAGTAAAGTTCACCATACACACACACACACACACACACACACACACACACACACACACACACTCACACACACACTTCCAATGCCCCTACTGGGAAGCAAACCACACCCATTGGCTGCAAATTATTAGTAAACTTCACCACACACACACACACACACACACACACACACACACACACACACACACACACACACACACACACACACATTTCCAATGCCCCTACTGATCAGAACTCCTGAGCATGAAGGAAACGAGGGGAGCAACACGAAAAGACACACTGGATGGAAGCTCAAGCCCTCGTTTCCAAAAGTGCGCCCTTACACCTGGTACCAAAACATCCCTCCAACTGCTGGCTGTCACCCAGGCTGCAGGAGCACCACGCAAGGCCTTCCCGGAGCCCTTGGCGCCAACTCCCCTCTGGCTTCCCAAAACCGCCCCCACGTGCTTCCAGGTCATGTGTCACCAGCAGGGTTAGAGCCCAGCTGGGGGCTAGGGTTGAAGTCGGGGGGTGGGAGGGACGCCGCGGTGGCGCCGCGCCTTCCCGCAGTAGCCCGGGGCGTTGCATTAGCTCCCGCGCCCGCCCGCCCGCCCGCTGCTGCGGCGCACTCAGTCCCGTCCTGGGTGGCCGCCGCCTAGCATCACCGGGTGCCCCAATGTGTGGCCAGGCCGGAGATCGGCCGGACCACCCGGGCGGGGCTGAGCGGGGCGCGGCCGGGGGTCCGTGAATGGGGGCGCCCCTGGCCCTCGGACCCCGCGCTTTCCCCCGGAGCAGTAACGCGCGCTCCAGGAGGCGGCGCGAGGGCGGAGGTGGCGCGGCCGGGCGGGTCCCGGAGGTGCTGGAGCGTGGCGGGGACAGCGCGGGGGACCCGGGCGCCTGCCACAACCGCCCGCCTGGAACCCCTCGCAGTCGGTCGGGGACCCCGGGCGCTCCTGGGACGGGGCGAGCTGTCCTGCTCCCCGCCCCGCGAGCCCCGAGTCGGCCGGACAGCCGGGCCGCCTGCAGGAGGCGCTGAGCGCGCAGCCCTGGACGAGCCTCGGCAGAAGCTGCGCCCGAGGTCCCCGCCGCTGCCCCCCGAGTTCTCTCGCCCTGAGACCCCCACTCGTAACGCGGGCTCCGGGGGACCGACGCGCTCTGGACAAGTTTCTGGCGACTGGAAAATGAAGCGTCCAGGAGCCGACCCTGGGCGTATGTAATCAGCCTTTGCCTGTCTGCTTTTGAGCACCGCGCCTGCTTTGCGACGATGAAAAATGCAGCCGCCCGGGGAACTGTAGGTTTGTAGCCTTAATCCTGAAAGTTTTTTTTTTTTTGCATGGGGTGCTTATTTGTTTGTGCCTATGTGGTAGCCCGGTAACTCTTCCGCCGTCGGAAAACTGGCATTTAAAATATTCTTGGAGGAATATTTACAAGTTCGCGGCTGATTGGGGCATGGTGTTATTTATCAGCTTAGTTAGCATCTGTCTTCCCGAACCGGTACCAAAGCTGGTCCCTTGGCGATGGGCTTTGTGTGTGACACTCTTGCCCTCTAGTGCCTCGCCAGTTTGGTAGCAGTTTGATGGCTAATATTAATAAGATGTTACATAACACAAAGGTGCTGGGCCAGAGCTGCTGTTGCTGCTGCTGCTGCTGCTGCTGCCGCCGCCTGGAAAGCCAAAGAGCCACCACTGATGGTCCAGGCTCAGGCTCTTTCCGTTTCTTTGCAATTCTCGGAAACTTTGCTCAAGCACTTTCTGCTCCTGCAACCTGAATTCCAGGTAAGTGCATCTGTTTGTTTGCATTGTGCGTTAACGCCTCATTCATACATTTCAGTAAGAGAAAGCAACTTTGTTTTCACATCATCTAAGCTTTCCAAGACTGAATGAAGAGTGTCCTCTTTGAGTCTTGGAGAAGTAAAACATATCAATGAAGTGAAACAAAGAAATACCTTATCGTTCTAGGGGGAAACTTTAAAACCTCCCTACCATAGAACTAAAGTGCTAAGGAGATGACCCTTTGTCATGGTTTTATGTGGAGACAAGCAACTTGTCCTGTAGCAGATTTGTTCAACAGAATACACGTCTTTTTGATGTACTAGAAATATGTAATCAGCATTGGAGAGTTCATCTCTAACTGTCCATCTGTAAAACCCTCAACAAATCTATCTGAATCTATCTGAAATCTATCATAGTACAAATTATATTAAAATAAAACGAAACAGGAACGAAATAATCGGCCTCAGCATTGACTATAGAAACCTGAAAGGAAAAGAAAAATACATATTTATTTCAATTTAATATATCCACTTTTAAAAATAAAAAGAAGTTCCATTCTTTAAGGAATCTAGTTGTATTATCTCCTAACGAATTCTTTAAATATCTGGAAACTACTTAAGCTTTAAACTTGTCTCAAGTTGAAATTGTATCCCTATTTTTATATACATACTGGAGTACGGCAGCATTTGTGATCTGAAAGAGTTTTGAGTAAATCATTTCTGAGCAATCTAAACAGCTACTGCTTGGTATTAGGTTAAAATATAAATTAATTATTGGGACACATGTAGAGTTAATTTCAGATCTGCCTTTTCTTTGACCTAAGAAGACATCAACTATTGAACAATACTCTTCACTACAGAGTAGAATGATGTAGAGACACTTTGCAATATCTGATATTTGGCTGAAAGACATTCCTCTTGTTCTTCTTGGCTACCTTTGGCATTTGAAATTTTGAAAATATAGTTAAGAATCTTTTTAGGAAAAGTATTAAACAAATCTAGAGACTTGTCTAACAGAAACTCTTTTGAAAGAGAAAAACTCCAGTTGACACAGTATCTACTATCTCTGTAATACTTGTGCTTGGTTTTTTTTATGGCCTTGAGGTAAAATAAATTTTTTTTTAACTATAAAGAAGTACTAACATTAAACTGGTCACATGAGTTACTTTATAGTGTTTGAAGTTAGAATTACTTTACTCGAGTTTTTATAATATTTTAGATAAGATAAAACTTTGATCTCCTTTGGAGAAATCAGCTATAGTTTAGCCCCACTGCATTGTAGTTTATTTTCTCTTATTTTCGTGAGAAAATCATTGAGTCTGAAGATTGCAGCTAATATCAGAGTAGTTGGGGTTTAACTAAAAATACATTGGGAAAAAATATAGACAAGATAATCAGGGCTTTGACCTTACTTATTCTGAATTTATATGCTACTAAATAATAAACATATCATAATCATAAGAAGAAAGTCTACATATTTAGTGATTGGGATGTCATTCCAAAATTGTAAAACCATAAGTAAATTACAATTGTTCCTTTAAGTTCAAAGCTCTTATCACAGTGGAGTTTTAAGTGTTCTTTGGTGACCAGTTTTAACTTTTTAGCTTAAATATCTGTTTTGGGGGTATCAAATATATGCAAAGTGGGGCAAAGGAAGACCACTGGGGGAAAGATATTCAAAGAAAACTATATGTAACTATTTGTGGTCTGTAAGCACTATAAAAGCAGGAGAGCATTATTAATGGTAAAGTACTATTCCCAACTAAATGAGCCTTTAAAAACCCTCTGATCCTCTCAATTGCTTAATATTGTATATAATACTATAAATGAATGAAAGTTGATTTTTGTCATGCTATGGTTATTGAAGATGAGCATTCACACAGAAATTCATAAGCTCTAAACACCTGTCCACAATAAAGCATGCTATAGGGCCACATATATAACAAGTTACTGTAAAGATAGTTATTCGAAACAATAATCCAAGTTCTTTTACAACTGAAGTTTATCTTGGAAAACCCAAGTAGTTTAGAAAGCCTATTACATGGTTGGTTTTTATTAATTTAACTGGCAATGCTCAAAGCATACTACTGGTTCTGTCCTGAGGAATGACTCCTGGTGGTCTTGAAGGGCCATATGGGATGTGAGGGAATGAACTCAAATTGGCCACATGAAAAGCAAATGCTCTATCTGCTATACTATCGCTCTGACCCCAGTTGGATTATTTTTAATAAAACCAATATTCTGGGGCCAGAGTGGTGGCACAGTAGTAGGGTTTTGCCTTGCACACGACTGACCCAGGACAGACCGCGGGTCGATCCCCCGAAATCCCATATGGTCCCCCAACCCAGAAGCAATTTTTGAGTACATAGCCAGGAGTACTCCCTGAGCATCACTAGGTGTGGCTTAAAAAGCAAAAAACAAACAAAAACCAAAAAAAATACCAATATCCTTACATTTTGATATATTGCAATGAATGTTTGATGTTACTTGACTATATTGTCATCAATTTCATGTAAATTGCCTAACTAAAATAATGGTCAAAAGTCACTACAACTATACAATAACTATACAAATTATTCTTATTCCCAAATACGTACACATACTCCCAAAGGATAGAACTCTTGAGGACCTGTTGCTTAACAAGTACTTAAAGATCAAATATTCAAGACCTACATACTAAAACCTTTAAGAATCTCATGATCATGATAACCATTTTTTGTGGGTTTCATTTTAAAAACTCTTATTGTCTTTTATGCCAGTATTTGGGAATGACATGAAACTAGATCTAGACTCCATACCTGGTTCTGCCATCGTGCTTGTAGGCAATGGTTTGTGGTCCCTCACCTGGAACAGGGTTATCTCAAAGATCCTTGCCTTGCCTCTTTCTTTCCCAGCAATATCAAGATAGGGGAAATAGGGCAAAAAGACAGAATAAAATATTAGAGAATAATACTAAATTTAATATACTGATAGGTACTATCATTATGTAGATTCTCCTGAATTAATTAATAATCAAGTAATGTTATGTAATCATTTATGGATATTTCTAGGCCACACCTAGCAGTGTTCAGGGACTGGTGGGGGCAGTAGGGTTGGAGGGTTGAGCTCATTGTGGTGTGTAGGAAACTACAGTGACCAAGCCTCCCTCCGTGCATTTGAAACAAGCACTCAGCTCTCTGAATTCTCTCCAATCCTGATGCAAGTGATTGAAATGGTAGCACTGACAGAATGTTTTCCTGGTAGTACATTCTATTCTAAGTACTTTACCTATTATTTTGTATCTCATGTAATCATCACAAAATAATGTCTTCTGTGAGACTCTATTTCCATTTCACAAATGAAGAAATAGAGACACGAAAAGATTATAAACCTAAGATTCACATGGTGATTCTGGGACACAATTCATCTCTGACTCCAATGCACATGCTCTTAACCATTCTATCACATTGTCCCTCTATAAATTTTCAAATATTTGTTCTGGAAGTTTCTCTTGATATAATAGAGGCAATTCATGTGCATTTCAACCATTCCCACTACTTCTCTACATGCATATAAAATGACCATTCATTCATTCAAGAGTTATTTAGCTCCCAACTGCTGTGTTAGACTTGTTTGTAGCAGTCCCTGACAAATACAGATGGTGCCCTCCCTTAGGAAGTATCACAGTCTAGCTTCAATGACTTCTTTATCTGATTTCCATGCCCTAGTTGGGTGGATTGTCACCTGTTCTAAATTGAAATTTTTCTGACTTCTTTATGGTCCATATATTGGACAGAGACTAATAGCACCAGGAAGCAGGATACCTCAGTGTTCCCCTGAATTTTCTTAGGCCTTCATTGCTCATCTAGTCTCTACACATTGATTGGGACTTCCTTGCCCAAAATAAATCCAAACAGGTTATCTGTAACTTTGCATCTTACAGTGCGAGGAAACAGCACAAGATTGGACCCACTTACCCCATGACTCTGAAAAGGACACAGATGACAGTGGTTGTATCATATTTTGAAGACAGACTAGGCAGTAGTCACAGGACCTTGCTGTTAGGCGTATATTGATGTGTAGATTCTAGCTCAATTTAAGAGGACATAGGTCAGCATTTTCCCATTTAAGCCTCACTGGCAGAACAAAAAACAAGCAGCTGAAAAACAGTTTGCTTCTCTTGTCTCAGTGGTTGTTGAGTCTATTGAAAAAATTATTTTTCATTTCATGGGTTCTAAATACAAAGAAAGAGAAGAGATTGCAATAAAAATCTCTTTCCCTTTGTTGTTGTTTCAAGAGCAAAGCTTGTATGGCTTTTCTTCCATCTTTTTTGTTTAAATTCCGTTTCTAGAGAGTTCCTTCTTGATTGTAATCCATGCAAATCATCTTACTTGTCTACCACAACAGCATTCCATTAATATGACACAATTTCACATATTCTTTCCCAAAAATAATGCATTATTTCTCAATTTTTTACTATTACTAAATTAGTTTTAGCAAGCTATGTCATGTATTTGAGGTCTCCTAATACATTTTTAATGTTATAAAACAGATTCAAATTTTGAGAAAGAGGAATAGTGTCAGGTCTTTTGAATATCTTTCATTTCTGTTAGAATCTGAAGTTCTTTAGTTATTAATACTCATTTTCCAGATGGCAGTCTTTTTTCACATTTCTGCTACTGCCAAGTTTAGCTTGATTCTAACTTTACTTAGAAATTGATTTTTCCTTTGGGTTGATGGTGAGGAAATAGAGGTTACAGTGGCAAGCAGATATTTTCCTTGCAGATGCTGTATTACTTGGCAAAATATATGTTTGTATATATTCATTTCTTCACAATATATAGAATGACCAGTGATTTTAAAAAAGCAATTCTGCTGTCTTTTGTTAATGATATATAATTAAATAACTGTTAATTTTCCCTTGGTGAAAAGCATATGTTTTTTGCCTTAAAAAAAAACAGATACATTAGAAAACAACTCTAGCCATACTCAACTCTGAAACATAGAAGAATGGGAGAAATAACTATCTGCGTCCCTAAAAGGCAAACTCTATGATTGATTCATGACTGGAGTAAAGGAGTTTACTGTCATTCATGGTGTTTATATGTCCCCCTGAGACATAGGTTTGTGGTCACTAAAGAGTGTGGCTTTATGACTCCCCAGTTTATGAATGCAGATAATATTTCTAAAATTTAGTGTAAAGCATCTTTTCCCCCAACTCATTTAGCAAGTATTCAGTGGGGTATTTATCCCTCAACCCCTTAGTTGACATCAGGAATAGAGATATGAACAAAGGCCTAAAAGAAAAAAGCATGCTTACCATAGTAAGGGATGGGAGGGAGGCAAGGGGGTATTGGTGGGAGGAAGTAGACACTGTTGAAGAGATTGGTATTGGAACATTACATTTCTGAATCTCAATTATGAATTACTTTGTAATTCGTGGTGTCTCATTTTTAAGTGGGTGGTGGAAGCAGGAGAATACTAAGTCTTAATGAGGGCAGAGGTGTATTTCTATGAAGAAATGTTTAGAAGAAAAATCATGTGACTAAGTACAACCATACAACATAGTAGAAATAATGCAGATATATGTGTAACACAGAGACTGAAATTCTGGGGTGAAAAATATGAGAAGACTTTGAGAGGTTAGCACCAATTGAATTCTGAGGAGAAACCAAACAAAGCAATGGGGTGAGAGGGGGACTGCCAAAAAGAACTGAATAAGAGAAGGCTCTGAGTGAGAAAAGGTGTTCTTGGGAGAAGTAGGTAGGACCTGATTCTTGCACTTGCTCCAACGACAACAGCACTATCTGGATAAGGAGAGACGTGTATGTGGTGTACTTGGTCAGAGGAGCTATGAGAAATAGAAAGGAGGGAACTTGGGTCACTTTAGCTAAGCAGACAGAAAGGAAAAGGAGGTGGTAAAGATGAGGCATTAGAGTGAGAAGATAGAGTTAGTTTTAAAGAACAGATCACAAATCCTAGTTTTAAAGAACAGATCACAAATCCCATGTTAGAAAGGTTGAATTTGCCTGCACTATTTCCAGTGTGCCAAATTGCAACTAGAAGATAATAAGGAAGGACACAGTTACTGCGTGTTGTTGTCATTATTTCAAGTTGATTGCTCCATTTGAAATCCTATCAAGAAAGGAAGTATGGTTGAATTATACATGACCATTTTGGATGTATTGGGATGTAGGAGGTAAGGAAAGTCAGAATGTACAGGAGCAGCCTAGGGTAGCTACAGTGCTGGTGGGATTGAATCTCTGCTTCTGCTCCGAGACCCCCTGGACCACAAAATCTTGGACTAACTGTGGCCTTCCCAAGCTCTTCATAGCTGACTGCTTCTGAACTAAATCCTGAGTGTATTTCTGTTGGCCGTCTCCAGAATTGGACTTATTTTTTTTTTGATCACTGATCTATAGCATCATCATTGCCATCATAATGGAAAATTTATATTCATCATATTCATTGTGCATGCCAGACATTTTTCTAGAGCTTCTTCTAGCTAATTTCAAAATCCTCATCAGAAACCTGTGAAGTTCATCTCATAAATATCCTCACTCTCATTTCAGGGAGTTGTGGCATGTGTGGGTAACAGCTGTAAGGTTTACAAAGTCCTACATGTTACAGCATAAAAGGGCCATGATGTAATTGCTTTGGTCAGATTCTCCTGCCTCACACTCAGGCTATTAGGTTCAAGTTTCAATGCAACCAGACTGAGATCTGGAAAATTTGCTAGGTTACTTAGTTTTTAAAGGCAGGGCCCAGCATCATGCAATTTTACAAATGTAGAGAGATTAAATATAGATAAATAATAAAGATAGATTATAGATATAGGTTTAGATAGGTATAAATACAGAGATAGAGATATGGTATTCATTGATCATAACTGGTTTGCTATTAGTTATCTTATGTATCTTATAGCTGGTTATCTTATGTTTCCATATAATCATTCCTTAAAGTGACATACAGAAAATCCTGATGAAGTGATGTTTATAAGGAGTCCAACCCTGAAAGTTTCCTACACCTAAAGCAACTATTTCAAAATGCCACTAAATGGTTTATATATTTTCTATGCAGTGAATATACCTTAGAGGTTATTTGGTCTATCATAGATGTCAGCTAGTTCTCCACATGCGATCACACTTTCAGCTCCAAACTTCTAAGGATAAGTCATATCTTGTGAACCCTGACACAGCAACAACTGGGCCTGTTGGCAAGTCATTGATGATCCCACAAACTTTGGTCATTTTTATTGCATTTTTATTTCAAAATACCGTATTTTCCAGCATATAAGATGACTGGGCATATAAGACATCCCCCTACTTTTCCTGTTAAAAAATATAGGGTTTGGGCTATATTCACCGTATAAGACTACCTCTCTTTAAATGCCCACCAAATGGAAATTAAAAAACGTTAAGAGAAAAAGAGTAGAACCCTCAAAGGTTAACAGTATATGTTTAATAAAGCTAGACTTTGGAGTGCCAACAATCATTTTACATTTGTCATTAGTAGTGAGTGACTGGTTTTTTTTTGGTTTTTTTTGGGGGGGAGGCCACACCCGTTTGATGCTCAGGGGTTACTCCTGGCTAAGCCCCTAGCTTGGGGAGATCATATGGGACGCCGGGGGATTGAACTGCAGTCCTTCCTTGGCTAGCGCTTGCAAGGCAGACACCTTACTTCTAGCTCCACCTCACCGGCCCCAAGTCACTGATTTTTCTACATTGAAAGCAGGAAGAGGGGGCTTCTTTAAGAGCAGTGGCTGGAGTGCAGTGATTAATAGGACAGCTAGAGGGAGATAGAGTGCCTCCTCTGCGTCCCATAAAAGCTGAACAGAGGACTGAGCACCAGAAAGCCGCATATCAACGATGACAACCAGCAGCTGCATGGGATGCAGTGCTCGGTAACTCAGCTCTTCTGTGTGCCCTGAAAGATGAATCAGGACAAGCAGAGGACTGAGTGATGACGCCTGGCTGGATGGGATGCGGCAGTAAGAGGGTGGTGGATCACTAGTCCCTGAGGCTGGAGTATTTTTCAGCATGTCGTACACCAGCGTATAAGACAACCTCTGACTTTAAAGAATTTTTTTTTATTTAAACACCTTGATTACATACATGATTGTGTTTGGGTTTCAGTCATGTAAAGAACACCACCCATCACCAGTGCAACATTCCCACCACCAATGTCCCAAGTCTCCCTCCTCCCCACCCGACCCCCGCCTGTACTCTAAACAGGCTCTCCATTTCCCTCATACATTCTCATTATTAGGACAGTTCAAAATGTAGTTATTTCTCTAACTAAACTCATCACTCTTTGTGGTGAGCTTCCTGTGGTGAGCTGGAACTTCCAGCTCTTTTCTCTTTTGTGTCTGAAAATTATTATTGCAAGAATGTCTTTCATTTTTCTTAAAACCCATAGATGAGTGAGACCATTCTGCGTTTCTCTCTCTCTCTCTCTCTCTCTCTCTCTCTCTCTCTCTCTCTCTCTCTCTCTCTCTCTCTCTGACTTATTTCACTCAGCATAATAGATTCCGTGTACATCCATGTATAGGAAAATTTCATGACTTCATCTCTCCTGACAGCTGCATAATATTCCATTGTGTATATGTACCACAGTTTCTTTAGCCATTCGTTTGTTGAAGGGCATCTGGGTTGTTTCCAGAGTCTTGCTATGGTAAATAGTGCTGCAATGAATATAGGTGTAAGGAAGGGGTTTTTGTATTGTATTTTTGTGTTCCTAGGGTATATTCCTAGGAGTGGTATAGCTGGATCATATGGGAGCTCGATTTCCAGTTTTTGGAGGAATCTCCATATCGCTTTCCATAAAGGTTGAACTAGAGGGCATTCCCACCAGCAGTGGATAAGAGTTCCTTTCTCTCCACATCCCCGCCAACACTGTTTATTCTCATTCTTTGTGATGTGTGCCATTCTCTGTGGTGTGAGGTGGTATCTCATCATTGTTTTGATTTGCATCTCCCTGATGATTAGTGATGTGGAGCACTTTTTCATGTGTCTTTTGGCCATTTGTATTTCTTCTTTGTCAAAGTGTCTGTTCATTTCTTCTCCCCATTTTTTGATGGGATTAGATGTTTTTTTTCTTGTAAAGTTCTGTCAGTGCCTTGTATATTTTGGAGATTAGCCCCTTATCTGATGGGTATTGGGTGAATAGTTTCTCCCACTCAGTGGGTGGCTCTTGTATCCTGGGCACTATTTCCTTTGAGGTGCAGAATCTTCTCAGCTTAATATATTTCCATCTGTTAATCTCTGCTTTCACTTGCTTGGAGAGTGCAGTTTCCTCCTTAAAGATATCTGTAATGTCCTGGAGTGTCTTGCCTATATGCTGTTCTATATATCTTATGGTTTTGGGGCTGATATCGAGGTCTTTAATCCATTTGGATTTTACCTTTGTACATGATGTTAGCTGGGGGTCTAAGTTCAATTTTTTGCAAGTGGCTATCCAGTTGTGCCAACACCACTCGTTGAAGAGGCTTTCCCTGCTCCATTTAGGGTTTCCTGCTCCTTTATCAAAAATTAGGTGATTGTATGTCTGGGGAACATTTTCTGAGTATTCAAGCCTATTCCACTGATCTGAGGGCCTGTCCTTATTCCAATACCATGCTGTTTTGATAACTATTGCTTTGTAGGACTTTAAAGAATTTTTCATGGGTTAAAAAGTCGTCTTCTACTTTGGAAACTATGGTACATGCATCTTCATTGTATTCATTGTACTCCAGGTATACAGTCACCGGTACACTGAAGTGTTTGCCTGCTAATCTTGTTAACTTTCAAATAAAAGTTTCTATCCCATTTATTGCTTGAAGGAGAATTCAGAGTAACATAAGCCTCCTTGGAAATTCCAGTCTACAAGAAAAAGGGCACTGAATAAATAAATTTGCTCATCATATTCAGTAGGACTTGTGAATGAATGTCCTACATAAAAAATAATTCTAATTAGAGTGCATGATCTTTTACTTGGTCTCAAAGAAAGCGGAAGTGGGGTTGGTCAGGCAAGAAATCCCTATGGGAGAAAAAAAAAAAGAAACACAATCCTTTTTTAAAAAGTTGCTGTTGCTGGTCTGGTTTCTTTCTTTCTTTCTTTCTTTCTTTCTTTCTTTCTTTCTTTCTTTCTTTCTTTCTTTCTTTCTTTCTTTCTTTCTTTCTTTCTTTCTCTTTCTTTCTTTCTTTCTTTCTTTCTTTCTTTCTCTTTCTTTCTTTTTCTTTCTTTCTTTCCTTTCTTTCCTTCTTTCTTTCCTTTTTTCTTTCTTTCTTTCTCTCTTTCTTTCTTTCTTTTACTCTTTTCTTGTTTTTGCTTTTGTATTTGTTTTGGGTTTTTTGGGGGGTTTGTTTCTTTGTAGCTGATGGTTTTGGGTTTTGCTTTACTCTTTTTTCTCTTTTTTTAAATCCTTTTTGTACTTTTTTTTCTTATTGGTTTTTTGTTTTTGTCTTGTCTCATTTTATTTTGTTTTGTTACTTTTTTCTTCTTTCCCCTTTCTTCTTCCAGCACCTAGACAGACTCCTCCCATATCCCTTCTGATATCTCCAGTAGAGCCACATTATTGGAATCACCTTGATCAGCATCATAATTGGAGGGAGGAAAATGAATGGTACCAAGACCAGACAGTCGTATGTCCATTTGGTGGAAATAAAAAATGATCAGACTTGAACACAAAATCCAAAGTCAGCGACAGCAGAAATGATACCCAATCTACATCAAGCTGTACATGGGGGGAACGGATGCACTAGCATTATGGGGGGTAGAGGAGGGGGAAAAGGGATGCATGCTGGGAACAGGAGTAGAAGGACAACACTGGTGGTGAGAATGCCCCTGTACATTACTATGTACATTCCTTAAATATTACTGTGAAATATTTGTAATTCACTTTGCCCACATTAAAAAAAGAAATCTCTATGGAATTGGGCTTAGGTAACAGATCATTTTCCTACAAGACATAAATAGAAAATATTGCCATGTCTTTATTTTAAAGTGTCAACATTTATCTATCTCCAAGAAGTTTGAGATTCTGCACTGCTTCCCTATATCTTGAGGTCATTCAGACAGAATTCATTCAAGTCAACCGTCCTTCTAAACTTCTGATTCTCCATGATTGACAAGTTTCATTCTAGATTCTAAACTTGCCCTGCTCTCCCAATTATCATGTAAGAGCAATCATGCCCTTTTTTTATTTTCCTTCCAAGTATTTGTTTTTCATGTTCTGCATCATTTCAAAACTGGACACATCCCACAGCCACCTGAATCAGGAAGTTCCTCATGTCCCCACTCTCGTGTGCCCTCTTGGGAGTAGTATGTGTTTGCTCTTTCATCATCATCACATTGTTGTTTATCTACTCTACAAGTCACTGTTGCACCCATCTTCTGTAAACACTGGTTTTATTGTCTTTCTCCTATACCAAGAAAACCAGTGCTATTTCCAAGTAGATTCTCTTGTGTGTCAAAATCTCAACCCAAGGAGCTTCAATACTTAGCAACCCTCTTTCAATCAATAGCGTCCCCAACTGCAGCCCAACACTTTCTGTCCTGTCATTACTCTCATCTCCCACTCAAAAAAACACATTGTAACTAGATGTCTGCTTTTTTCCATGTTGGATTTGCCTGAAACGCTCGCCCCAACCTCAGACCCAAATCCATATTTCTCACAACAACCCCCCAAACACCATGTGTCTTAGAAGCTGTTTCTTGCTTTCAAAGACTTCATCAATCTCCTTTGTCCTGAAACTCGCCACAGTTGTAGTCTGTCCTACATTAATCACTACTTATTATGTGCAGTGTCAGCTTGGCTGGCATTTCCCAAATCTTACTTCCTGTGGCAGAGACACTTCTTCTAGAAGAAGGGGTCATTTCTGCCATGCCCTCACTTGTGCTCCCAGAACAAAGCACAGCATTAAGTCCAAGGCAGGTGTTCAATAAATACCTAATGAGTGAATGCAGGATGATTAATCAGACCCCAGAGGCAACAAAGGCTTCATATGTACTAAAATGGGGCTTTTTATCCCACAATGGAATAGAACGATTGGATTTTCTTATTACTTTAAATAGACACATCAAGCCTATCAAATTTAGAGATCATTAAAATCATATTAATAGGAATGTGTAACCTTAAAGATAAAGTCAGGAACTCAGAATACAATAGAAATGTCAAATTACCTCATAGAAGTAATGCACCATTGTATCCCATGAATTCCCCACATGGGGAAGCCCTCCATGCCTGGAGCTGACTGATAGATACTGAGGCCTTATCTCTGATCTATGCAAATTCACAGATAGACAAGGGAGACTAACTTTCAACAAAATGCAATTATAACTAGGGCAGTAGTATATGTAGAGATGCTTTGCACAATGAGCTGTTTGACTTCTGCATTTTTATAAGTTTGGAAGGTCAGACAGGCTGAGGCAAGAGGTTTATGTGGAGAAACCTAATTTTTGGTCCACAATGACCAAAATGGCACAGTTAACAATGAAAAAAAAATCTCTAAGTCCTAATTACATGAAAAAATACATGCCAAATACAATAATTTCCAACAATGCTTTCATTCTGTCTGCCAGTTTTCAGCCTGTCTATGGACAGTAACCAAAAACTTTATTTGACAAGTGCCACATGTTCAATGCCAGGTAAATGGATAAAGAAGTTGTTTTATGCTATCTTATGCTCAGCACAGCACTATTCACAATAACCAGAAGCTAAAAACAGCCCAGGTGTCCAACAACAGATGAGTGACTATAAAACTATGTTATATCTACACAATGGAATGCTATGCAGCCATTAAGAAACATGAAGTCATAAAATTTGCCTAAACATGGATGGCTATGGAGACTATTATGCTGAATGAAATGAGTTAGATGGAGAAGTATAGACATAGAATAATCTCACTCATTTATAAAATATAAGAAAAACAAGAGATAGTATGGTAATAATACCCAGAGACAATAGAAACAAAGCCAGGAGGTCCAGCTCAGTGTAGAAAGCTCGCCACAAAGCAGTCAGTATAGCTAGAGTAAAGAAGTGGAGAAGGGAGGCCGGGCGGTGGCGCTAAAGGTAAGGTGTGTGCCTTGCCTGCGCTAGCCTTGGACGGACCGCGGTTTGATCCCCCGGTGTCCCATATGGTCCCCCAAGCCAGGAGCAACTTCTGAGCACATAGCCAGGAGTAACCCCTGAGCGTTACCGGTGTGGCCCAAAAACCAAAAAAAAAAAAAAAAAAAAAAAAAAAAAGAAGAAGTGGAGGAGGACAATAATAGATGGAAATGATGGTTCTGGACAAGAGCTCGGTGCTGAAAGGAGAAAAACTAACAAGCAAGGCACCCCTCCATTAAAAATAGTGCATCTCATCTTGGGAGATGAGAGGGGTGTGTGTGTGTGTGTGTGTGTGTGTGTGTGTGTGTGTGTGTGTGTGTGTGTGTGTGTGTGTGTGTGTGTGTTTAAAACCAGAGTCAAAAAGAAGAGAGAAAGGTAGAGATAATGAGTGAGAGAGAAACAATTTGTCTGTCCTAGAGCAATGCAGGTCTGGGGATAGGGGTGGCATAGAAACAGGAGACATTTGGGATGTTGATGGGAAAGGTGCACTGATGAATGATGATGCACATTGTATGACTTAAACCCAACAATGAACAAATTTGTAACCACGATGCTTAAGTAAAGCAATTAAAATTTAAAAAATAATTTAAATGTAAGTTCTATAACATATGCACAGTGGGATATTACACACCTATAAGAAACCTTATTTCCAATGTGTTGAAAATAAATTAATAAAAACTATTTAAAAAAAGAAATCTTATTATTTGCTGAGCTCAGAATAAACTGGAGGACATTATATTAAGCGAAATAAGCCAAACACTGTATATTCCCACTCATCTGTGGTAGTGAGAAACAAAACAAGGAAATGAACAGCACTGATAGATGATATACCCTCCCTTTTTAGCACAAAACTGACTTATCAAGAAGTGGAGGAAGGGGAGAAAGGAAACACACAGACCAGCTTGCCCATAAGGCCAATGATGGAGGGTTCTCAGTACTTTGTTGGTAGTGAAGGTCTAGATTGTGAACTACAATTATCATGACTGCACTGTGTTACCAAAAATTCAAAAGAACAATTCTAGGAATGTTCAGGCTGGCCAGGAAGATAGTTCAAAGAACTGGAGCTCTGCCTACCATGCCTAGGTTCATGACAGAAACCCTGCAAGTGTTTACAAAGGTCACTAAAACATGAAAAGGATTTAAAATTACAGCCTAATAGGATGTTTAGAGAAGTTATCATTGTTGCATGTGTATGTGTTTTTCATACTTTATGAGAAGTTTTTGACATACTCATAATTACTGAGCCCATTTCAATAAATGTAGAAACCAGAAGATAGAGAACATTAGTTTCTGGGTAAATATCAAATTGGTACAAAGTCTGCCAGGGGTAGAGACATTATGCTCAGCAGAGGCCTTTTCCTATGCTGCTCTTCTGTGTCCTCCACTAAATATGGGTGAGGAAGGAATGTTTTCCTGTCTATCACACACCAGGGCATTGCACTTATGAGTGGCCCCTTGTTCCAGTCAAGAGGATTATGAATGTTAGCTAATCTTATGCTACAAATTGAATGTTTGATGTTTTCTTCTATTTCAGACAAGATTCTCTGGGAACCCTGATTCAGCGATTCCAATGTGCTGCAATGGTGACATAAATTATTGACTGGGACTGAAACAACAGCAAAGTCTCCTTCTTATCATCTCTCTCTCACTCTTAATCTTTACAAACCCCTTCTTCACTCCTTTTATGGTGCTTCTTTTGGAACCATCTGTGTAAAAGAATAAATAACATAAGTTTTATCATGAAGCTTCACAGACACTTTCAAAGGACAGTTCTCCTGCTGACCACGTTCTGTATGGTGAGCATTATTATCTCTGCTTATTACCTTTACAGTGGCTACAAGCAAGTGAATGAGCTCTCTGAGATGGCCTCAGAAGTAGACTGTGGGGACTTCCAGTCCCCGCCATATCAGCCATATCAGTTGATGGGAGTGAAGACAACTAAGTTGTCTGAGGCTGCCAGGACAGAACTCACAGTGCTGGTGTTTGTGGAGAGCCAGTACTCGTCCCTTGGCCAAGACATCATCATGGTTCTCGAATCAAGCCGATTCCAGTATCATATTGAAATTGCTGCTGGAAAGGGGGATCTCCCTGCACTTACAGAAAAAATGAAAGGCAAATATGTTCTCATCATTTATGAGAATATTTTGAAATATATCAACATGGACTCTTGGAATCGAAGCCTTTTGGATAAATACTGTCTAGAATATGGTGTGGGTATTATTGGATTCCACAAAGCTAGTGAGAAAAACCTACAGAGTTTTCAGTTGAAAGGTTTTCCATTTTCCATCTATGGGAACCTCGCAGTGAAGGACTGTTGTATCAATCCTCATTCTCCTTTGCTTCATGTGACCAAATCATCTAAGCTTGAAAAAGGCTTTTTACCTGGAACTGACTGGACAGTTTTCCAGATCAATCACTCGGCCTACCAACCAGTCATCTTTGCCAAAGTCAAGACCCCAGAAAACCTTTCTCCTCCCATCTCTAAAGGTGCTTTTTATGCTACTGTCATACACGACCTGGGGCTCCGTGATGGAATTCAGCGAGTTCTTTTCGGCAACAACTTGAACTTTTGGCTGCATAAGCTTATCTTCATTGATGCTGTTTTCTTCTTGTCAGGGAAGAGGCTGACACTGACCTTGGATAGGTATATTCTTGTGGACATTGATGATATTTTTGTGGGAAAGGAGGGAACAAGGATGAATACCAATGATGTGAAGGTAAGTTCTATTTATCTCAAAGTTTCAAAGTTGAGTTCTTCTCTGTCAATTTTCCAACTGTTTTTGTTTGTCAGGACTATGGGATTCTGAAGACAAAGGGCTTCAATTTTATCAGTGACATCTCGGATAAACAAGGAGGGAGGGTGACTTTGCTCTCAGACCTGGAATAAATAATTTTTTTGTCCCCAAATAAAGAAAGATGAAAACTGTGTCACAGGACTGAGTGTAGCAGAACTCTGAAATGTTTAAAAAGTAATTAGGGAAAATCACATTTTTTCTCTCCTAAAATCTTCATACCTCTTACATTCTAGATGAATATGCGTGAGCAAATAACACTATTCACTTGACTAATTTTTCCCTCAGCTTTGAGGTTAGTTAGATGTATTACTAACAGCAATTCATTACATTAATAGTCTCAAGTAATTTTTCTAGAAGTGCATCCACAGGAGACTAATTAAAAAATAATTTTAAAACCAGGACCACCACACAGTAACTGAAACACTGGTCATCATTTTCATTTCACCTTTTTACTCTTTCTGTATATTCTCTTTGACTTCTTTTGTGTTCCTACATCCACCTCAGCATCAATGCTTTAATTTGATTTTATGAGCTTTTTTCCCTCTTTGGACTCACTAATGTAATTACTCCAGTCCCCAAACAACAATAGAGCTGTGATCCATCTTTGCTCCCTTCCTTTCTCTGATATTTGGATTTGTACAGTAATGCCTCTTTTATCCTCCTATACATTTACATATTTATTTTTATGGAACTAGCTATTTCTATTTTTTCCTCTCAACTATATATACTGAGTATGGCCAGCTATCTCTCCCCACCAAAAAGAGAAAAGAAATGAAAATTTTCTGTGTGTGAGAATCAAACCAGCTGGTTGGGATATTGACCAAAACTCTTCCCCCAACTCCTTGCCCCCACAAAAGCATTCACTACTCTTTGTTTTGAATTCAATAATCTACTCAAACAAGGAAAACTGGGAACAGAGCCTCCTCTTTTTCAGGAATCCTAAGAGACGAGGTATTTTAGATTACATAAAAAGGCAACCTGATATTCTTGAGTAAATGAATTAGTAGTTTTAACAATCAGTCTGTGAAAGATTGGAGTTTCTGTCATCAAGATAGCACTTGTAACCTACTAAACTTGGGGTTTCTGAGATACTGACAAAACTTTCCATGGATTTTGTAGAACATTTTTAACAAAAATTACCTGACAATATTTTGAAAAGGAAGAGTCATTATAATGAACATTTATTTAACTCTATTCTATTCATCTAACAAAGAAAATTAAGATCAGTACCAAAAAGATGTTCTTTGAGTCAAAAAGATAATACAGCATGTAGGGCACCTGCCAGGAGTGATCCCTGTGCACAGAGAAAGGAACAACCACTGAACAAAGTCAGGTATGCAAATATACCCCCCACACACACAAAATAAAAGTGTTCTCTTCTCTAAAAATATAAAAAAAATTTTGGTTTTTGGGCCATACCTGGTGACGCTCAGGGGTTACTCCTGGCTATGTGCTCAAAAGTCACTTCTGGCTTGGGGGACCATATGGGGCATCGAAGGATCAAACTGTGGTCCATCCTAGATCAGTGCATACAAGGCAAAAGCTCTACCATCTGTGCCACTGCTCTGGCCCCTAGAAATATAAGATATTTTTTTTAAGTTGAGGGATGTTTTCAATAAAGTTGTTATGAACTATGAACACAGGCATGTAGTATCTCTTCAAATCAGTGTAAATTAGTGGTCTTGTGTTATTTTGATGCTACTTCAGAATGGAGTTTCTGAATCATAAGGCAAATTTATTTTAATACTTTAAGAATTGTCAGGGCCGGAGCGGTGGTGCAAGAGGTAAGGCATCTGTCTTGCACATGCTAGCCTAGGATGGACCACGGTTTGATCCCCCAGTGTCCCATATGGTCCCCCAAGCCAGGAGCGATTTCTGAGCACATAGCCAGAAGTAACCCCTGAGCATCAGCAGGTGTGGCCCAACACCCCCCCCCCAAAGAATTGTCTATATTAGTTTCATGGATGCTGTACTACTTTAGACTTCCACTAATTCTGCAAAAAGATTTTCTCTCTTGTTTCTGGCCTTTTTATTCTGTTGTGGATCAGCTGCACAAGTGTAAGGCAGTTTCTCATTGTTTTGACTTTCATTTCCACAAAAATAAATGACAATGGAATTTTTTTCTGCTGAATATCTTCATGTTTTGTTTAGTAAAGTGCTTGTTCAAAAATTTTCTCCAGTTCTGATATGGTGGTTTGACTTTTTATTATTGAATTTTATGAGTCCCTTATTTGCCAGGGCTATAGTGAATGAATATTTTCTCTGATTTGGTAAAATATGTTTTCATTTTTTCTGCTGAGCAGAAGCTTTTGGTTTTATGTAATCACATCCATGTCTTTTCAGTTTTTGGTTTTCTTATGAACTGACTCCCCCAAATACATCAGAGAAACTGATATCTTGGAGGATTTTTCTCATCTTTTCTTCACTAGATTAATGAGCTGGAGTCTAACATCCGAGTCTTTAATTAATTTCAGTTTGATTTTATGTGTGGTGTAAGATATTCATTCAGTTTCATGTGACTAGCCAGTTTTCACAATGGAGTTTTCATTAATGGATACTTCCTACACTTTACGCTCCTGCTTCTTTATTACAAATCAACCATTCATGTAGCTAAGAGTCTAATCTGGGTTCTAAATTCTATTGCTGTGCGTCAAGTAACCAACTTCAAGAGAACAAGGGGAAAAAATGTGGTATATAGCACCATGGAATACTATTTAGTCATAAAGAAAAAAGAGTTCTTGACAATTGCAAAACCATACATAGAACTGGAGAAATTCATATGTGAAATATAAACAGACATATCATGAAAAATACTAAACTGAATGAAAACAAACCTAGCATAACCAAAGAGAGGGGGGAAACCCATTGGCTTATATAGGAGGGATATCGCTACTTTGGTGGTGATTTTGGTATGGTAATTTATACTTGGAAGAAGCAGTATCTTCTTTCCCCTAGGAGATCAGCCATGCAAAATATTATTATGTTAATAAAAGTGAAAGAAGAGAGAAGATAGAAACTTTCACAATTTGTTTTTACTTATCTGAAGCAGGGTTTAGTAATGGTGTGTAACAGATGAAATATGGGAAAGAAAGCTGTCTTTCCAAACATCCTTAGAACTTTCTTGCTAAAAGGAAATCTCTAAAATTGTATCACTTGAAACTTCATGGAAACTACTTCTCAGGGAACTATCATTTTTTTCATTGCTCTCAGAAAAAAAAGTCAATTTCCTAAAAAGGTTTCAGACTATGGGATTCCACTAAACAGAGACTGTTTTTCAATCCTCTTAGATAATTTAGAGCCATTGAAGCTACCATGTCAGGTGTGCTCAGAAATAGATTTAATGTCTCAGTAATATCTCCCAAAGCAGGGAGAACACTGAAGGAGAGGAACTCACAGCACATCTGTATTTCTCAGCCACCAATACTTTTCAGATGTTTTCTCTAGCCAAACTGAATTCCTCTAGGGGCAAAATCATCTCTGAATTGAGGCTGAGCCCTTAAATCTTTTATGTTTGACATATTCAGTACATTCAGAAGAAGTGCATTTTTATTGTTGATGAGTCTTAAAGCCCAAACATATTTAAGTATTCAGGATAAATCTACTTGGAAATCTACAACAATAAAAGCCATTACTCTAGTATTTTTAAAAGAAAGAACGTAGGAATTTGTGACTACTTTCATCTAAAACTTATCTCAGAAATGTGATGATATTTTCTTAAGTTTCTTAAGTTTCAAAATCATTTAAAATTATTAAAATCATTTAAATGATTATTAAAGTATTTTAAAATCTTGAGAAATACATATTTGTTTAATCTCATATTCACAGTCTTTAGACCTCCAAATTCTGACTTGGAAGCCTAAGGAGGACCCAGGAATATAGGTAATATGTAATATATGCTAATCTTGATAGTTTCAGGCAGTGGGAAAAACCCATGTTGTAGGAAACAGTGTTTTGATAAATTGCATTCCTTTTTTTGCAAAAGATTAATAGATAATTCTTATCTCTACATGAATCAAATTAGAATGATTTCACATTAAATATTTAATTACCTCTCTAAACCTTTCTGTAACAGAAAGAGATCATAACAGAATTAATATATTTAAACTTACTACCCTTGACTCAGAAAGTTTTTGTTTTTACTGAATTGACAGTTACATACCAAGGCAATCAGTAGGAGTCTATTTTGGCAAATGTTTATACTTGGGAAATTTCTTGGGGGAATGAATAAAGGAGAATTTACAGGAAGGTATGAGCAGCAGAAGATGAGGAGATGATTCTGATGCCTAACAAAGCATCGGTGGATAATTCTGTGAAATTTAAATAATGAGACATGATTACTTCTGTGCATTAAGTCAGAAGAGTCTCCAGATACAAAACCAACCAGGAGAAGGAATGTTAAGTAGTAAAGGAGTAGTGGGTATTGGGGAATGAAGGGAGGAGAGAAGAAAGAAGACCCAGACAGAAAGAATTGTGAGAAAAAAAAGTCATGACAGAGAGAGAAAGGTAAGGAGAAAAAAGGAAGTGAAGGAAGGTGTATTTATTCACAAAGTTTCCAATTTAGTTACATTTTTAACATTGATATCAAAGAAATCATTAAGATTCATATTTTCAATGACAGGTACAGAGGTTTCCTACCCAGTGAAAAAAGGAAGATAGAAAAATATTGGGGATGGGGCCTAGTTGGCAGAGCACAGGCCTGAAAAGTATGAGCTGAACCTTAGGCACTGGAGCTGAACTGCCAGCCCCTGGTGACCAAGACTTACCAGTCTGGTCCCTGAACTTCGCGAGCATTGTTCAGGGGACCTACTTAAGTACAAAACATACACACAATATGCATAGTTTAAAATAAAAGGTCAAATAATGAAGAAAACTATAAAGAAGGTAGACACCGAGAACTCAATAAAAGGTATTTTAAATGTTCGAAGATGCTATAAGAATTTTCTGAATTTTAAGTTATAATTTGTATTTAGTTGTGGCATAGGGTTAAAGTCATTAAATGTTTGTTGCCCATTTGAGAACTCACTTTGGCCCATTTATTTATTGGGCTCCAATTAACTAGAAATATTTTTAAGGGGCCAGAGTGGTAGCAGAGTGATAGGACATTTGCCTTGCACGCGGCTGACCCAGGATGGACCTGGGTTCAGTTTCCAGCATTCTATATGGTCCCCTGAGCCAGGAGTGATTTCTTAATGTAGAGCCAGGCATAACTCCTGAGCAATGCTGGATGTGGCAAAAAAAAAAAAAAATGAAGAAGGAAGGAAGGAAGGAAGGAAGGAAGGAAGGAAGGAAGGAAGGAAGGAATATTTTAAAATTTTACTTTATTATTAACCTGTATATAACGCCATGTCTTCACAAATCAAAAGAAGGTGCTGTATAAATATAAAAAAGTGATTTCTAGGCTCCCTGTGTGTGACACCAGGCGGGGAAAATCCGTGAAAGTACACCGGCCCAGTGGGGCTCAGCTGTGAAAGACTGTGAGTGTGACCTGTCTATGTCTGTCTACTGTCCTCTTGCGTGAAACTCTTGCGAGTGGGGCAAAAAGAGCCTCCAGAAACCTCGCTCGCCCAGACGCCATTTTCAGGGAGGGACTTCAGAGCATAAAAACCGGCTATCCTTTGCAAAAGCTGGCTCCCTGTGTGTGACACCAGGCGGGGAAAATCCGCGAAAGTACACCGGCCCAGTGGGGCTCAGCTGTGAAAGACTGTGAGTGTGACCTGTCTATGTCTGTCTACTGTCCTCTTGCGTGAAACTCTTGCGAGTGGGGCAAAAAGAGCCTCCAGAAACCTCGCTCGCCCAGACGCCATTTTCAGGGAGGGACTTCAGAGCATAAAAACCGGCTATCCTTTGCAAAAGCTGGCTCCCTGTGTGTGACACCAGGCGGGGAAAATCCGCGAAAGTACACCGGCCCAGTGGGGCTCAGCTGTGAAAGACTGTGAGTGTGACCTGTCTATGTCTGTCTACTGTCCTCTTGCGTGAAACTCTTGCGAGTGGGGCAAAAAGAGCCTCCAGAAACCTCGCTCGCCCAGACGCCATTTTCAGGGAGGGACTTCAGAGCATAAAAACCGGCTATCCTTTGCAAAAGCTGGCTCCCTGTGTGTGACACCAGGCGGGGAAAATCCGCGAAAGTACACCGGCCCAGTGGGGCTCAGCTGTGAAAGACTGTGAGTGTGACCTGTCTATGTCTGTCTACTGTCCTCTTGCGTGAAACTCTTGCGAGTGGGGCAAAAAGAGGCTCAGAGGAGCACGGCCGCTCCGCTTCGCTACGCGGCCGTGCACTCTTTCTAAGGAAAGAACTCCATTGCAACAAGAAGGAAAAATCACACTAAGAACGGCGCTATATCACAGAAGCAAACATTTCTCTCTGGACTGTCTTCTCTGTTACATGCTCGGGCCTAAGATTTGACCCAGTGTGAGGCTTCATCCACGGAGGACTCCCCTCCCTTAGAGGCAAGTCAGCCCATCCAGAAAGGGAGGAGCCAGAGGAGTGTGCTGCCTACATCATATAGACAATGAATACCACTACAACACGTAGAAAAACCCACAATACAAATGTGACAATGGGGAAACAGCGCAGGCCAGCATCAGACATAGAGAATGAAGATGACAATTCTGAGGACCAGATAATGACTGAACAACTAATCAACCTCTCAGATAAGGACTTTAGACTAGCAATATGGAAGGTGCTCAACAGACTCCAAGAAACCATGGATCGAGTTGAACAGAACACTAATAAGAACCAAGAAAATATGAAGGCAGAAATGACAAAACTCCAAACTGAAATAACATGTCAACTAACAGGCCTGAAAAACTCAGTAAACGAAGTGAATGACAAAATGGATAAGCTCTGGGACAGGGTATCAGAAGCTGAGAATAGACTTGGTGCTGTGGAAGATGAGATACATAACAATTCCATACAGCAGGAGAGATTGGACAAAAAACTTAAAGCAAATGAGCAGACAATGGAAAAATTAGTCAAAGAATGGGAACAGACGAAAATAGAAGTCTATGATAAGATCAACAGAAACAACTTAAGAATCATTGGAGTCCCAGAGACCCAGGAAGAAAATTTCCAGGAAGAATCAATGGTCAAGAACATCATTAAAGAGAAACTCCCAGAGCTAAAGAATATATGTGATCAAATCCTGCATGCCCGAAGAGTACCAACCAAAAGAGACCCCAGAAAAACCACCCCAAGACACATCCTAGTCACAATGACAAATCCCACAGATAGAGACAGAATTCTGAAAACAGCAAGATCAAAAGGGGAAATCATGTTCAAGCAAGCTTCCCTGAGATTTACAGCAGACCTGTCACCAGAAACGCTCAATGCCAGAAAGCAGTGGTGGGATATTGTGACAAGACTGAATGAAATGAATGCTTCACCCAGAATACTATACCCAGCAAAACTCACTTTCCGGTTTGATGGAAGAATACATGGTTTCACAGACAAAAAACAGCTCAGAAACTTCACAGACACAAAACCAGTCTTAAGAGAAAAACTGAAAGACCTAATCTAAGACAAGACTACCCAAAAGACACACCAAATTTTGAAATAAAGATGGCGTTAAATCCCAGGACAATTCTTTCTCTCAACGTCAATGGACTAAATGCACCAGTTAAGAGACACAGAGTGGCTAAATGGATCAAAAAACTCAATCCAACCTTCTGCTGCCTACAAGAAACGCACCTGAATAGTCAGAACAAACATAGACTCAAAATAAAAGGCTGGAGAAAAGTTATCCAAGCAAACAACACCCATAAAAAAGCTGGAGTGGCCATACTAATATCAGATAATGCAAACTTTATACTCAGGAAGGTTGTAAGGGACAAAGACGGACATTTTATATTAATCAAGGGGTACGTAGAGCAGGAAGAATTCACTCTCCTAAACATATATGCACCGAATGAGGGGCCAGCAAAATATTTAATACAACTGCTGACAAATCTGAAAAATAATATCAACAACAACACAATAATTGTGGGGGACCTAAACACGGCTTTGTCAACACTGGACAGGTCAACCAGACTGAAACCCAACAAGAATATACTAGACCTGAGGAGAGAAATGGAAGAAAGAGGCCTAGTGGATATATATAGGACACTCCATCCACAGAAACCTGGATACACATTCTTCTCCAATGTACATGGGACATTCTCCAGGATAGACTACATGCTGGCACATAAAACATACCTCCATAAGATCAAGAGGATAGAAATTTTGCAGACTACCTTCGCTGACCACAAGGCTCTGAAATTATTTGTGAACTCCAAAGGGACTCAGAAGAAACACTTTAACACCTGGAAGTTAAACAGCCTCATGCTCAATAACCAGTGGGTCCGAGATGAAATCAAGGAGGAAATAAAAAGGTTCCTGGAAACAAATGACAATAAAGACACAAACTCTCAGAACTTATGGGACACAGCAAAAGCAGTACTGAGAGGAAAATTTATAGCTTTGCAAGCACACATCAGGAAGGAAGAAGGAGCTTACCTGAGTAGCTTAATGACACAGCTAATAGAACTAGAAAATGCTCAACAAAAGGACCCAAGAACAGGAAGACAGAAGGAAATAACAAAGCTGAGAGCAGAAATCAACGAAGTGGAAACTCAAAAAACAATCCGAAAGATCAACGAAAGCAGAAGTTGGTTCTTTGAAAAAATAAACAAGATTGATAGACCACTGGCAAACCTAACAAAGAAAGAGAGAGAGAGAAACTTGATAACTCGTATCAGGAATGAAAAAGGAGAGATCACTACTGATATGACAGAGATTCAAAGGGTAATCAGAAACTACTTTGAAAAACTCTACGCCACTAAAAATGAGAACCTGGAAGAAATGGATAAATTCTTGGACTCTTATAATCTTCCACGGTTGAAGGAAGAGGATGTAGCATATCTAAACACCCCCATCACCATTGATGAAATTAAAACAGTAATCAAATGTCTGCCGAAAAACAAAAGCCCAGGTCCAGATGGATTCACTAATGAATTCTATCAAACTTTCCAAGAGGAACTACTGCCAATCTTGGCAAGACTCTTTCATGAAATTAAACAAACAGAAACACTTCCAAATAGCTTTTATGAAGCCAACATCACCTTGATACCTAAACCAGACAGAGACGCTACCAAAAAAGAAAATTACAGACCAATATCACTGATGAATGCAGATGCAAAGATCCTCAACAAAATCCTGGCAAATAGGATTCAATGCCTCATTAAGAAGATCATCCACTACGATCAAGTAGGTTTCATCCCAGGAATGCAAGGCTGGTTTAACATCCGTAAATCTATCAACATAATACACAACATCAATAACAAGAAAAATAAAAACCACATGATCATATCAATAGATGCAGAGAAAGCATTTGATAAGGTCCAACACCCATTCTTGATCAAAACTCTCAGCAAGATGGGAATGGAGGGAACCTTTCTCAATATAGTGAAGGCCATCTACCACAAGCCAGTGGCAAATATTATCCTCAATGGAGAAAAACTGAAAGCCTTCCCTCTAAATTCTGGCACAAGACAAGGCTGTCCTCTCTCACCACTCCTATTCAACATAGCACTGGAAGTACTTGCTATAGCGATTAGGCAAGAAAAGGATATCAAGGGAATCCAGATAGGAAAGGAAGAAGTCAAGCTCTCACTGTTTGCAGATGACATGATACTCTACTTAGAAAACCCTAAAGACTCTATCAAAAAGCTTCTAGAAACAATAGACTCATATAGCAAGGTGGCAGGCTACAAAATTAACACACAAAAATCAATGGCCTTTCTATACACCAACAGTAATAAAGAAGAAATGGACATTAAGAAAACAACCCCATTCACAATAGTACCACACAAACTCAAATATCTTGGAATCAACTTGACTAAATATGTGAAGGACCTATACAAAGAAAACTATAAAACTCTGCTCCAAGAAATAAGAGAGGACACACGGAAATGGAAACACATACCCTGCTCATGGATTGGCAGGATTAACATCATCAAAATGTCAATACTCCCCAAGGCATTATACAGATTTAATGCCATCCCTCTAAAGATACCCATGACATTCTTCAAAGAAGTGGATCAGACACTTTTGAAATTCATTTGGAACAATAAACACCCTCGAATAGCTAAAGCAATCATTGGGAAAAAGAATATGGGAGGAATTACTTTTCCCAACTTTAAACTGTACTACAAAGCAACAGTTATCAAAACAGCATGGTATTGGAATAAGGATAGGTCCTCAGATCAGTGGAATAGGCTTGAATACTCAGAAAATGTTCCCCAGAGATACAACCATCTAATTTTTGATAAAGGAGCAGGAAATCCTAAATGGAGCAGGGAAAGCCTCTTCAACAAGTGGTGTTGGCACAATTGGATAGCCACTTGCAAAAAATTAAACTTAGACCCCCAGCTAACATCATGTACAAAGGTAAAATCCAAATGGATTAAAGACCTCGATATCAGCCCCAAAACCATAAGATATATAGAACAGCACATAGGCAAAACACTACAGGACATTACAGGCATCTTCAAGGAGGAAACTGCACTCTCCAAGCAAGTGAATGCAGAGATTAACAGATGGGAATATATTAAGCTGAGAAGCTTCTGCACCTCAAAGGAAATAGTGCCCAGGATACAAGAGCCACCCACTGAGTGGGAGAAACTATTCACCCAATACCCATCAGATAAGGGGCTAATCTCCAAAATATACAAGGCACTGACAGAACTTTACAAGAAAAAAACATCTAACCCCATCAAAAAATGGGGAGAAGAAATGAACAGACACTTTGACAAAGAAGAAATACGCATGGCCAAAAGACACATGAAAAAATGTTCCACATCACTAATCATCAGGGAGATGCAAATCAAAACAACGATGAGATACCACCTCACACCCCAGAGAATGGCACACATCACAAAGAATGAGAATAAACAGTGTTGGCGGGGATGTGGAGAGAAAGGAACTCTTATCCACTGCTGGTGGGAATGCTGTCTAGTTCAACCTTTATGGAAAGCGATATGGAGATTCCTCCAAAAACTGGAAATCGAGCTCCCATACGATCCAGCTATACCACTCCTAGGAATATACCCTAGGAACACAAAAATACAATACAAAAACCCCTTCCTTACACCTATATTCATTGCAGCTCTATTTACCATAGCAAGACTCTGGAAACAACCAAGATGCCCTTCAACAGATGAATGGCTAAAGAAACTGTGGTACATATATGCAATGGAATATTATGCAGCTGTCAGGAGAGATGAAGTCATGAAATTTTCCTATACATGGATGTACATGGAATCTATTATGCTGAGTGAAATAAGTCAGAGAGAGAGAGAAAAACGCAGAATGGTCTCACTCATCTATGGGTTTTAAGAAAAATGAAAGACACCCTTGTAATAATAATTTTCAGACACAAAAGAGAAAAGAGCTGGAAGTTCCAGCTCACCTCAGGAAGCTCACCACAAAGAGTGATGAGTTTAGTTAGAGAAATAACTACATTTTGAACTGTCCTAATATTGAGAATGTATGAGGGAAATGTAGAGCCTGTTTAGGGTACAGGCGGGGGTTGGGTGGGGAGGAGGGTGATTTGGGACTTGGGTGATGGGAATGTTGCACTGGTGATGGGTGGTGTTCCTTTTATGACTGAAACCCAAACACAATCATGTATGTAATCAAGGTGTTTAAATAAAAAAAAAAATTAAAAAAAAAAAAAAAAAAAAAAGTGATTTCTACTGTTAAAGTAAAACTAATTGGGCATCACATGAAGGTGAGCATCTACCTTCATTTTCCTTTGCATACAACAAAAATTGCTTTAACTATACCTTTAAAGGAAGTATTCCATTTCCTTACTCTAAGTTTCTCTGGTGGGTTATCAATTTCTGTTTTATTTAATATACCATAGTTAGAACCAGATATTTCTGAGTTGGTGTATAGCCCTCACATTAATTTTTCTGAGAAAACCTCATGAGAATTCTCAAAATTGGATGAAATAAAGCCTCATTAATCCCAAGGCAGGCTAAAGTAAGTGTGGCCTGATGGTTCAATGTGGTGAGGGACCACACAGGTATGTGGAAAGATGGGCAGGGAAGTAGCTGAATATTAAAATAATATCATGGGTTAAGTGTAATTTTCTGAGAGGAGGAAGCTGAACTTCTATGTGTAATCTAGAAATCACAACTCTTTAAGATTCTTTAAAACACTGACAAGGATGACAGTATGCTTTAGGGTGGACAGATGGTCCCTGTATCTCTTAGGCCCAGGGAATTTCCTTTCTAATTTCCCTGATACTTACTGTGCCTATGCAAAAGAATAAAAACAAACAAACAAACAAGCAAAAACTTGCCACATCAGCCCCCCTTTTTTCTTTTTTTTTCTTTTTTTTCTTTTAAATTTATATATATAGCTTCAAAACAGGGCTTTCACCAGTTTTATTTAACAGAACCATTGAATATGAATCATTTTGCTTCGCCCCATATTTCTAAAGCTTTCTACAAATTGAGAAAACAAAAATGTGGATGGTACTAGAGGAAAAGCAGTCTCATGAGCATTGAGTTGAAATAAAAAAATGATCAGACCTAAATACCCAACCCAAAGTCAATAGACAGTAGAATCAAGAAACCCAAACTGCAACAAACTATACACAGAAGGGACCTGTTATACTAGCAGTCCAAGGGGCTAACGGTGAAAGTATGGGATGCATGCTGGGAACAGAGAGGGAGGTCAACAATGGTGGTGGGAATTGCCCGAATTAATTCACTCTCGCTATATGCCTTAAATATAACTGTGAAAGACTTGTAATTCACATTGGTCTCAATAAAAATTTAAAAATAAATAAATAAATAAAACACTGACAAGGAACAAGGCAACAGAGCAACAGAGCAACAGAGCAGGAGAGCAGAACAGCTTCTGAGACTCCAAGTCTATCACAGAATGGATGAATATCCATCCATGGAGACAGAATCCCAAGTCATTAATACAGAATCGTAAGATACAAATCACAACAACTGCACTTAAAACATGCCTTCCAGGAGGAAGGCTGAGGTATGGAAGGCGAGTTGCCCCCATTGACAGAGAAAAATGTACTTGATGATGGGTCTGGAGTTGGAACACTGTATGCCTGAAATTATTGTTAGCTTGGTATATAATTCTTTTTAAATGAGAATAGTAAAAGGCATGGGGTTGGGGTCAGGGGAAGTATAAGGGGAGTTCTACCTTGGATAAGTTGAGGGGAAAATCTGCTGTACTACAGCACTGAGCAGAGATTTGAAAGAGGAGGTAGCAAACACAAAAACTTGGGATAAAAGGATCCATGCAAAGGGACTTGACATGTAATAAAACCATCTTTTCTAGAATAAACTGAGTGAGCAGCCAGATAAGGCAGCCAGTGTGGAGTAGAGGGTGTGAAGGCGCTAGGGTGAGATTAGTCCAGAAAGACAGGCAGGGATCAGCTAAGGTGAAGTCTGACAGAAGACGGGGGTTTTCTTCTCCTTTCAATAAACAGCCATTAGAAGTATTCAGCTAGGTAGTGATAAGGTCTTATGGGATTTTTTTTAAATACACTGGCTATCATTTGAGGAATGGGCAATAGAAAAAGAATGAAGTGTTGACCACACAGATGGTGTTCAGAGGTTAGGTGAGGAATAATGAGGCTAAGAACAATAGTGAGAAGGCAGCAGATTTAAAACATATATTTGGGGGAAAAAAGCAGAGAAGAGCCATTAATATGAGAATAATTAAGAATGAGTCAAATAAGGGGCTGGGATGAGATGCCATGGAGCAGACAGCAGACAGGGAGTTTGATCCCTGGTCCATGAACAGAGAGCCAGCAGTAAGCCCTGAACACTTCCAGGTGTGGCCCAAAAATAAACAAAGAATGAATAAAGCAAAAAACATTCCTAAGGTCTTTGACACCTGACCTTGTTCCTGCGAGGGGGTGATAGTGGTCAAAAGCAAGCTCTGAGACAAGGGTCAAATTAAGTCCCCATCTCCATTACATCCTACGTTAGCTTTTGTGACTCAGTGTCTTTTTGTATAAAATTAGAACCATTTTAGCATCTATATCATGGTTATGCCCTAAGATGTAAATGGTTAAATGGATATAAACCTCTAAGGGAAGAGTCTCTGCTGATGGTAGTAGCTATTTGGGGAGAAGTGGGACTGAGGCCACACCTGGATGTGTCAGGGATCACTCCTGGCAAGCTTTGGTGTCCATAGGAGATGCCAAGGATCAAATCTGGGCCACTTCATCCAATGCTTGTGCTCTACCCACTGTTAACTCTCCAGCCCCATGGCAAGAGCTATTTTTAAGGGAAGAAATCAATAGCTCTTTTTGCACTGGCTAATTTAATGGTGTTTTGTAAATGTCCACTAAAAAGGTACAGGCACATGAGTATGTTCTGAGACAAGTGAGGAAGAAAATGTAAGTCAGGAACTCATTGGCATATTGATGCTCTATAAAGCCTTGACACTGGATGAACCCACTGAGGAAAAGAGAGCAGAGATGAACATGAGAAGGACCAGTGTGAGTGCTTCATGGTTAAGGTCAAGGCTCCAGCATGTTTAGAAGTCACAGAAAGGTTGAGAGTCTAGTGAATTCCTTATCTCATTTATTTCTAAAAAGTTTCCTATTCCTAAATTAGTTCATGAAAGTCTCATTTTCAAGTTCCAGATCACACACTATTTTACATTTCACATCTATGCTTTGTCATCAAAGACTCCTCCTAGTGACATTACATACCCTGATGTTTTTAATTTCCTTCATTGTCCCTATCATACAGCAGAAAATATAGGTTATCTTAATTAGTATTTTATGGGTTCATTATTTAATGAAGTTATAATGAATACTTTAGTGTTTTCCAGGGGACCATATGAATGACTGATTACTGGGAATGCGATTATTTTGTTCTTTCGAAGATTAACTGATTGTTTTCTTGCCAACAATGACAAAAAAGTGTCCCTATTGAGAGACCAAAGAAAAATCCAGGCTTATAAATAAATGTGTCTTCCTATCCTTCTTTCTCTGCTACACAAGGACTAGTTATAAAGGAAATCTAATGAGGCTTTGAACTTAAACAAACTCATGCCCCAAATCCCAGGCCCATACCCATTATGAGACTTGAACATTTCTTACTTGTGTTACCTGATATCACAGCATCTATTTCATGATGTCTCAGGGGAATTGTCCAGGGCACAAATAGGGCTTAACTTAGGTTTCTTTTTATCTCCCACATATTATACCGCATCTTATAGGAGTATTTTGTGTGAAAAATCATCATTGATAAGATTCTCTGAAGAGAAAGTGAATTTGTAAATGATTCAATGCAAGAAGTAGGCTTTGTGTCATCTGAGTCCACTGAGATATAAAAGTACTCTCTAGTTTTACTTAAAATTTACTTATTGCTAAATTATAGATATGATGGGATCTTTCAAATGTAAGAGAGAAACTTGTTGGGGCCGGCGAGGTGGCGCTAGAGGTAAGGTGTCTGCCTTGCAAGCGCTAGCCAAGGAAAGGGCCATGGTTCGATCCCCCGGCGTCCCATATGGTCCCCCCCAAGCCAGGGGCAATTTCTGAGCACGTAGCCAGGAGTAACCCCTGAGCATCAAAAGGGTGTGGCCCGAAAAACCAGAGAGAGAGAGAGAGAGAGAGAGAGAGAGAGAGAGAGAGAGAGAGAGAGAGAGAGAGAGAGAGAGAGAGAGAGAGAGAGAGAGAGAGAGAAACTTGTTATGATAAGCTGTTGCTTTAAAACAGACTTAACAAGATCCAGCAGGGAGGGCAGTTATGGTCTCATTATTTCCTGCCCCTCAGAGATGAACTGTGTTAATTAAGTCCATTTAAAAGAGGAAAAAAACTCTTTACTATATATCCCCATTAAGCTACTACTTCTTTAGTTCCTGGTGCTTGCTCCAATGTATTAATTGTGAATTAAACTTCACAGTAAATTAACCCTTTTTATCTCCACTCAGTTGGCCAGAGGTAGAAGTTAGGTAATGGAACCCACTGGCCTTCTGGCTTCCTGGAGAAGACAGACATAAAACTATTTCCTGCAGCAGTGAATCTTGGATTAGTTTAACCGATGCTGGTTAAACTATCTGTGAATCTGGTACCAATGCTAGTTTTTGAGCCAGGAGCAAATATATAAATCATGTGCAGCCTGCTGTACCTGTCTTTAGAAAACAGTTTACTGTCATGTATATTTATTGGTCAGCCATAGTTTCAAGCAATATTTTTCTTTGCCTCCCCTTTTTGTATGCACACACACAAATTCCTATCCCCTAAACCTCTTCGGTTCATCATAAAATACAGCCTTTGAGAATGATTATTTTTCTCACCTACATCCCTTGCACTGTTGCTTGAGGTAGAACTGTAAATGAATTGGAGCTTTTGCTGTCTAGGATGTTTATGGAGCTCCTTTGCCACTTGTTAAGAGCTATGGATAGTCTGAAATTTCCCCCAGCTTGTAGACTAACAGGCAGCCTGGTTTGGAGACTCCCAAGGTCTAAGGAAAGGGACTTTATGGCTTGCAGCAGTAGCAGTAGCCAGAGTAGCCCATTTGAGTTCATTTTACAAGCCTCAGTTCCTCCAGGGGTTGTGAAAAGGCTCAGATGTTTGATACTGCCCAGGCAGATTCTTCTGTGAGAGGAGCATGATTCTTTTATAATGGGGAGGAAAACTTCATGACTTTTGCCCTGGAGGCAGCATTTATCTTTTTACTGAAAAGTAAATTAACTTGCCCTTTTGCTGAAAAGAAAAATATCACCTTTGTCTTATAGGGTTATCTACTGTAGTAACAATCCTTCAAAAGATTATCAGGAATCCTGAAACACAGTACAGCAAGTAAGGCACTTGCTTTGCAAGTGTCCAGAGTTTGATAGGCAGTTCTGTACGTGGTTCTCTGAGCACCACTGAGAGTGATCCCTGAGCACAGAGTCAGAAGCAAGAGCTGAGTAGTATTATGACCTCCTTCCCCAAATAAAGGATCGTACAATGAAAAGTAGTACTGACTACTCACGGACAAGCAGAAACCCAGAGTACCATAGCATATCATTCTTCTAAATTTCTAAAACATTCCTTCATGCATAGCCTTGTGCTATTTACAAAGGTTTTCAAAACCAATTCCATGCCAGGAACGTGGATGTACTCCCAAAACTTCATCCTTGTAAAAACCCTCAGAACTCAGCCTTGCAAAAGAATTTATACTCCATATCCCATCTTATAAACTAAACTAAAATTCTACTTTAAATTTCTGCTCCATTGATTTAACCTCATCAATGTCTCCATTTCCTCATCTGCAAAAATGAATCCTATAATAATACTTTAATTCAATGAATCTTTGAAAGCTTCAATGAAATTATTCCAGTGTGAAACACAAACCCTACCAAACATTAACTGCTCTTTGCACAGTCAATGTCAGCATTAAATAGAACTTGCAATAAGAACGTTTTGATCAAGAAATATAAAATAATCTGTTTGTAAAACACATCATGGGCCTATTCCTAGTAAACCTTGGAGTGCTATTTGACTTCGGTTGCAACACAAGCAATTGTCATTAAAGAATAAAGGGCTGATGAGACAGTATATGGGTTCAGATGCTCCCTTTGCTGTATAGCCAACTCTACTCTACTCTCTGCCCCCATCTACAATACCCAGGGAATTGCCAATGAATGATCAATGAGCACAGAGCAAGGAGTAAGCTCTGAGCACTGCCAGGTATGCATCCCCCCCACCCCCCCGCTCAAAAAAAAGATAAGAGAAAGGAAAAGCTTGTTTGTATTTTCAGTTGATTATTTGGTCTTGTGCTCATGTATTATGAACATATAGTACCTTATATCTAGTGACCATATATTATTTCAATCATTCTCCACAGCTTTGTCATAAAGAAGGTGTCATTTTACAGTCCAAATCCTTGAATATGTAAGAACAAACATTGTCTGACTCTAATCTGACTGTGCATTTTCCACTAGAAAAACACTGGATGTGAATTCTCTCAACTCTCACCATGCTTTGAAATAACTATATGCACAAGATATTTTATTTCAAGCCTAAAGGCAAATAATTCTTATATTTATATTTATAATTAAATAATTATAACACAACCTATTGCCAAGTCCTTTGATTCAGTGAAGAATTTTTATCCCTCTTTTTATTCCATCTTTGTCAGATGCAAGGATATTGTCTTTGCAAAATTAAATAGAAATTTTAAAAGTAAACAAAGGACCAGAGCAAGAGTACTGTAGTAGGGTCCTTGCCTTGCTTGCTGTTGGCCCAGGTCCACATGATCCTCAAGTCCCACCAGAAGTGATTCCTGAGCATAGAAGCAGGAATAAGTCCCAAGCACCACAGCTGGATATGACCTCCCTCAAAAAAGTAAATTAACAATCTAATATAACTCCATGTATGATAAGTCGTAAAAACTCACTTGTAAGTGTAGAAAATATTTTGTTGTATTAAAACAAACATGAAAATGTGTCCTTTAAACTTAGTTCATGGTGATTGTCGTATTGTAATTTTTGTAGAAAATTAAGTTCTATAATCTAAAGCAATATATAAAATCAGATTGGGGCTATAATGGTTTCTTATTAACATTGTAATAAAGCATTCTAGAGATTTGAATCAAAATCTGTATTTTCTGAAAATATCTACTGAATTATTAAACATTTTATTAAATGTTTTCTGAAATGATGCATCTACTCTTCAGCACCTTAAGAAAACTCTAGCAGAAGAGTTTGGACAATTCCAGACCTTTTGGAAAATATTGAGATTCCATGCAAAAATCATTAGAAAGATAAATAAAGAGGGAAAAGAACTGACAGATTATTCTGGTGCTATAATTGAACATAGTCAAACAAGTCCCTAAATAGAATCAACTGATGCTATAATATTGGAAATGAAATCAATCAACATACTATTCAGAATAATAAGGGGGTGAAATATTGCAATCTTTTGTTGATAAAATTGATGATTTCAGGTTTATACCCTTCTTGTTCATGTTGAATAATCTGAAATTTTATTAATTCTATTTGTGTCCCACATTGGATTTTATGGAATCTTTTTGTTGTTGTTGTTGTTGTTTCTTTAGTATTCTGAGTGAAACAGAAGTAAATATATAGTACAGTCTTTTAAGAAAATCAGAACATAAAGCCATGAAATGAAGAATTTCTTTCTATCAGCTAATCTCACTTTCCCTAAGAGTCCAATTACTATATCAACTTTTATCTCTTCAACTGAGCATTTGCTAAGAAAATTACCTATTATAGACTACCAACAGATCCTGGCTGTATTGTTCCTTCAGATTTATCTGAATTCCTTTCAAGGATTACAATAGAGATTTTTATTCTGTTCCATATTACTACCATTTGTAGGAAGTTTTGTGATTTTACCTAAGAAAAGATGGTACACAAGTTCTTAATTTTCTCAAAAATTTATTCATCCCATGTGGATATGTATTTGTTTCTTTTCTTATTTGGGGAGGGGGCATACTAAGTAATGTTCAGGCCTTACTCCTGGGTCTGTGCTCAAGGATCACTCCTGGTGGACCAGATGTGGTGCTGGGGATAGAACCCAAGTCAGCCACATGCAAGACAACTGTCCTACCCACTGTACTATCACTCTAGGCCAATGTGACCAGTTATTAAAAGTTCTGTGACTTGCTCAAAATTTATTTATGATTATATTTCTTAGTCTCTTTACTATACTTTATTAACTATTTCAGCTTTAGTATTTTATAACCAAGTCCTACTACTGCAGCTTATTTAAACTCTGTTCTGTGTTAAAATTTATGAATGGGTATTTATCTTAACTTTATTTATAAAATAAAGTCCAAGACCCAAACAATATACATAGTAAAATGTTCCTGAGTTTTCATTTGATTCATTGATATCCGTCTCCTCATGCGTACAGCTTCCTCGGAAGACTCCTTCTTATAACAAATTATTTTTCAGTTCCCCAATCATCTTAAATTTACTCATTCAGACACCACCCACACACCCTCTAACACCTTCTTCCTGTTTGAAAGAAGCTTTTATGTGTATGCGTCACCACCTTCCAGATTAACAGGAATTACATAAAAGCAATCTGTCAACTAGCTTGGCCTATGGACAAAAAAAAAAAAATTGTATTTAGTGTCAACATGAAAGTCATTCTTGCTTGTGGAGAATCACAATAGAGCACTTTGAATACCTAAAACTCTTAGGATATCAATCCTTAATCTATATCTTATGCTCCAAATGAGTGGCCTCTAAAGTTTACATTTTGGGAGGTTTCGTCTAAGCTTTTTGGCCTGAAAATGCTAAATCCACTTTAAGTGGGTTTTTTCAAATATAGCTGCAAAGTGAAAGGCCAATTCACATGTAAGAAAGATTATGTAACTACATATGTAGAGAGAATATCAATTAATAAATAAACATAATATTGTCAAAAAACTTTGGTTTTAACACAGATACAAAATATTTGTGTGGAAAAATATAAAAGATATGGTTTTCAGTAAGAAAGATTGTTTTCTAGTGTTCAAAAATCTTTAAGATATGTTTACATAAGGTACTGTACTTGGGACATATATTAATCAAGATATTTTTTGTTTTCTTTTTACTAGACAAGGTAACTCAAATGAAAATATGGCTTAAGTCTTCACCTACCATCAACCCCTGCCATTCTTCCTCTTTCTTTTTAATATATTTTATTTAAACACCTTGATTACATACATGATTGTGTTTGGTCTTCAGTCATGTAAAGAACACCACCCATCACCAGTGCAACATCCCATCACCAATGTCCCAAATCTCCCTCCTCCCCACCCGACCCCCGCCTGTACTCTAGACAGGCTTTCCATTTCCCTCATACATTCTCATTATTAGGACAGTTCAAAATGTAGTTATTTCTCTAACTAAACTCATCACTCTTTGTGGTGAGCTTCCTGAGATGAGCTGGAACTTCCAGCTCTTTTCTCTTTTGTGTCTGAAAATTATTGTTGCAAGAATGTCTTTCATTTTTCTTAAAACCCATAGATGAGTGAGACCATTCTGCATCTTTCTCTCTCTCTCTGACTTACTTCACTCAGCATAATAGATTCCATGTACATCCATGAATAGGAAAATTTTCATAACTTCATCTCTCCTGACAGCTGCATAATATTCCATTGTGTATATGTACCACAGTTTCTTTAGCCATTCGTCTGTTGAAGGGCATCTTGGTTGTTTCCAGAGTCTTGCTATGATAAATAGTGCTGCAATGAATATAGGTGTAAGGAAAAGATTTTTGTATTGTATTTTTGTGTTCCTAGGGTATATTCCTAGGAGTGGAATAGCTGGATTGTATGGGAACTCGATTTCCAGTTTTTGGAGGAATCTCCATATCGCTTTCCATAAAGGTTGAACTAGACAGCATTCCCACCAGCAGTGGATAAGAGTTCCTTTCTCTCCACAGCCCCGCCAACACTGTTTGTTTTCATTCTTTGTGATCTGTGCCAATCTCTCCCTCTTATTCCATGTGTGAATTTAAGCAAGTCTCTTCTCCAAGCTTTGGTTTTTTGAAATGTAAAGTAGCAATAATACTGCATTTCTCGCCTCTCTGTAGATAATTCCTGTAGACAATTATCAGTAATAAACCTATAAATTTCTGGGGGTGGGAAGCATGGCTCAGCAGTAGAAAGCATGCTGCAAATATGTGCAGCTCTACTTGTGACTTCTCCAAACAGAAAAAATAGCAAATAGATGGAGTAAAGTGATGCTAGTTTTATCCCAAGTACAGTACACACATCCTGGTCATTACTCTGATAAAGCTTGATCAAAATAGTGTCTTGTCAATGTACATGGGCACGTTTGGGGACCAGGTTGTTTGTGCTAAATCCTTTCTAGTTTGAGGCTTTCCACAAGGACCACCCAGCTTGGGCTTTTCTTGTACTGGAATCCTGAAAGCAGCTGACACAGCCCTAACTCCTTCTAGCTGAAAGTGAACCCTGGGAGGTCCCATGTAATTCACTCTCCTCCTTTCTTTCCAGCTGGCTTTTCACCCCACACTCAAGAAACTTCAACAAAGCTTTTTGGGAGTTGCCTACACACTTCTCTATAGAGGCAGTAGAGATTTTCCTTCTCTAGGAGCGTCCTAGTCAGTTCCCAGATATATTGGGATTCTGGGGTGTGAGATGCAAATCACTGCCTCCTACTGTAACTGGCGCACCTGCTGTCAGGCTGCAGACCTTGAGTTTTTCCAGTGGCGGAGGACTGGCTTCTCGAAGAGGCTTGAGTCACTGGCTTTCTGAAAGCGACTGAAAGGAGACTTTTCAATTCACATACTCTAGGTAACAAAGAACAAGACACAGTGAGACAATAAAATAAAACAAGACAATCAAGGGATCCCATTGGAGGCAAAACATAGGCTCCTCCCCTAATGCCAATTCCAGACTAGGAAGGCAGAGGAGGCTCAACGAGGCTGGCCTTGCCTATTCAAACTTGTAGGGTACTGGCTTACATGTTGGGGGTCTTAAAGGATATAAAGGTCCCCTTTTGTGGTTTGTTTACGTTTCCTTGCACTTTCTGAGTGAAGTTGGAAGTAAATAAACCTATAACATGGAACTTTAGTCACCACTTTTGTTTTCTGTAAAAATACCAGTCAAGTGAGAGGAATAATATCTGTCCAGGTAGATCAGAAGCGTTCAGTTTAAAAGAATGAGGGAATGCAACATGTGGCTATGAATTAAAGAACTTGCCTGGCTGGCTAAGGGTTGTGATTCATGTCCCCAGTGCTATCGTGACCCATTAGTGATCCACAATTAAAGGGAGCCAGAGGTTGCTTAGAGGCTCAGAGTTCTTGCTTACATGTATTTGAAACCTACTGCCATCTGCATAACCCTATGATGATCCTGACCTTCCTGTAGACTGAGGTAACTGACAAAAGAGGTTGGGGTAAAGCAGAGCATAATAAAAATAGCAGGCATGGGCCCAAAAGATAGTAGAGCAAAGGGTGCTTACCTCATCTGCAACCACCTAAAGTTCAAACATCAGCACCTCAGATGGTTCCCTGAGCCCACCAGGAGTGGTCCTGAGTGCAGAGTCAGGTAACCAGAGCATTGCTGGGTATGACCCAAAACAAAACAAAACAAAACAAAAACAATAATAGCAGGCAAAGTCAGGAATACCACTATTTGCACTGAGCACATGCTTTGTGTGCCTGAGACATACCTAGATTCTATACTTAGCCCCTCATGGTCCTTCATGCACCTTCAAAAGTCCCCATCCCTCCACTCCTGCCTCAGCATTGGGTTAGAAATAGCCTCTGAGAACCCTGGGTGTGGCAAAAAAGACCCCCCAAAAGATACACAATGAAATCATTGGAATGACTATTTTTAGAAGCACATATCCAAACAGTCACTATTTAGAATTCAGCTAAAGCAGATTTGTAGGATTATATGTGTGCAGTTCTTAAAAAGCACAGTCAATACAGAATTTTTGAAAGTTTTCCCTTAGGCACTTATTGAGGGCATTTAATGGAGAGTGCAGAGACAGTATATTAAAGGGAATAACAGATTATAAGGAACTCAAAATTATCTTTGATTTCCCCCCGGTCAGTGCAAGAGGGCCTTGGGAAGCTGGGCTGCCAAGTGCCAGAATAAGGAACCAGCACTTGTCCCCCTATCCCCCATAGCCATAATCCCACCTGCCACAGTTTTTTCTGCATTATTCCTCTCAGTCTGGAGTAACATGCTAATAAAGCAAAGAAATTGCACAGGAGTCATCACCATCAGTTTCGTGGAATTTCATTAGCCTCTGAAATGTTTGCATTTATAAGAGTAGACTGTTTCTGAGAAGGGCCTTTCCAAAACCCTTCTTTTCAAACCACTTGTTTTCATCTGAATTTTCAAACAGAGAAATACAAAACCCATTAGACAGTATCAACTCAACCCTTCAGTCATGGCTTGGTTGAGAAGTCTGGGTGGACACTTGAAAAGTTGACAGTTGCTGGCCCTGAGAGTTCTGGGCCTCACTGAGGTTGTTATTAGTAGATTTTCCATTAGACAGACTCAAGAAATATATAGTCTCCACTAGACAGCTGTTCTCCACTGAATTGGGGAATTGGAACAGTGAACTCCTATTTGGAATCTAACCATCCAACAAGCATGAGCTTGTGGGGAAATAAAGAATACTTGGAATCTTGTATTGTTGTTATTTTTTCTTAAACAATAATTTTGCTTAGGCACTATGATTTATAATTGTATCCAGACTAGATTTTTAGCATACAATGTTCCAATACCAATGCCATTATCAGTATCAACTTCCCTCCACCAATATCTCCAGGACCCATCCTCTGCCCTAGCCTGCCTCCTTAGCAGGCACAGTTTCAAGATTAATTTTTTTGAAGTTTGGGTTTAACAGTGCTTAAATACGAATGGCTCCACAATACATTTGTTGTTGACAGTTTTGAATCAACTCTAGTAGAAACTAGTCATACAATTGGATTGGTATGTCTATTTCCCTAGTAATTATTTAAATATATTGATATATATCAGTGGACCAATTTGTATGTATATAAATTCATGACATACAAACAGTAGAACTAACTTATGGAGCCTGGACAATTCTATCATTCTTTCAATTGTCACTTTAGTTTAATGTAGCATCGTGTATATCAAGAAACTTCTTTTCATTAAGAAACTAGCTAGATGTCCTGACTTCCTTCTGGAGAGATGAGGGTCTTTTCACATAGCACCCCGGTTTATATCTGATCTAGATCATAAAGAACTAGTAAGTAATCTCAGTTGACTAAAACACCCTTAAATTGAAAAGCAAGTTTCACAGTAAACTCACCCATGAAATTTAACCTAGGAATTATTATTATTAGAAAAGAAACAGACTGGTTTGATGTCACTATGAAGACAGATATTATCTGTTCGGTAACTTGAGAGATAAAAGCACCAGTGTGTATATCTGAGTACCCTCATGAATCCCTTGATTCTTCATTACTCTGGTGTGTATCCCCCAATTTCATAACAAATGAGGGGCCCTTGGCCACATTATCTAACAGGTTATTATCTAAGGGCTTCATGTTGCTCTTATTCATGTGGCCAATTATTAATCCTGAAATAAGAAGACTGGGGCATAAATTTCAAGAATAAACTGAAAGTCGAGAGAAATGTAAGAAAGAAAATATGGAATAAGGCACTTGGGATACTAACTTGCTTATAAAGCTCAATTCCACCGTTGCTATACCATAAGGGCACATCTAAAAAGAAAAGACATAAATATTCAGAGCACCAATCAACAGAGACCACCTGCCAAACACAAGGAAGAAGAAAACTCCACTTCCCCAGCCCAGAGAGTATGGCAAGACCATGTCTCCACTCCTTAGGTCTTGTTACAAGAATCCTGCCCTCAGCACTAAGAATGAACCAACATTCTCCTCCACCTTCAGACTCTGCAAAGTCCTCCTAGCAGAAGTTGATTGTCGAAGTCAGGTCTTTGATGCCACATTTCACAGAGATTTCAACAGGGGCCATATACTGAAAGCAAACTGGAGTAAGTTCAAGTTTAGTTCTTCTTAGAAAAATCCATTAATGAGGCATTTAGAAACACAGGAATGACATATCCTCCAGGTATTTTTTTCCCCTGCAATGATTGAGACGAAACCCAAGCATTGGTTTGAGCACCAAATCAAGCCATGATTAAATTCAGTCAAAATTAACCATACTGAATGACACCTCCAGATTGGAAAGTACATTAAAAAATGAATGACTATTCATTTTTACTGATGCAGCCTTAAATTAATTATAAAGCAAATATATTCTTTGTATATTATAATACATCTAATGTTAAATTGTTATAATGCAAGGCTGTTTCAATTAATTTTAAAATATTTAGGGCCCAGAGAGAGAGCACAGGAGCGTTTGCCTTGCAAGCAGCCGATCCAGGACCAAAGGTGGTTGGTTCGAATCCCGGTGTCCCATATGGTCCCCCGTGCCTGCCAGGAGCTATTTCTGAGCAGACAGCCAGGAGTAACTGGGTGTGGCCCCCCAAAAAAATATTTTAAAAAAATAATAAAATGAGTTGCACTGTCTTCTTAAAGTTTATGAGATGCATATAAAGTCAAGAGTCATGGGAACTAATTGGCTTTGGTTCTTTGACTTTTAATTAATTAAAACAGATGAATCACTGAACTTTCTTTATATTTACAAGAGAAATTTGAAATGCAAACTGATAGAGCAATACAAATAGGCTGCTATTTGTACTAACAAATAAATAGCATAAAACCTAAACAAACTCCACAAACACAAATTTGAACTGTAACTTTTTGTAATATTCTTCACTCAAATAGAAAAAAAAAACTTTTAAAAAAAGAAATACTTCCCCTTAGATAAATTACTAGGACACATAAGCAATTTTCAAATAGCCTCTGAGCTAATTACAGTATTAGATTTCTTATTATAAGAACATTTCCTACCAAAAATTCCATAAGTTTTATAGGTAGAAGAGTTCTCTGAGTGGGTCTGGATTGAGTCACCTACAAAGAAGTGAAACTTAAATTGTTTACATAAGCAAATCATGGTATGCACATGTCACAACGTTTTCAGTGTTTTGGGATTTGAGATCACACTTTGCAGACACAGTGCTCCTTGGGGAACTATGCTATATCAGGGATCAACCTTGGGGTTCTTGTATCAAAGCAGATAGGCAAAGACCCAGAACTCAGAACCACCTAAGAATGTGCAGAGGGATGAACTGAATTAGCATTGAGTATCTCCCCAGCCTCCACAACAATGTGTTTCTCTTGTTCTGATTGGTTTTGTCCTTTAACTGTGAACCCTTTAAAGCAGGGGTCCTCAAACTTTTAAAACAGGGGTTCAGTTCACTGTCTCTCAGACCATTGGAGGGCTGGACTATAGTAAAAACAAAAACCATGAACAAATTTCTATGCATACTGCCTATATCTTATTTTGAATTGAAGAAACAAATGGGAACAAATACAATATTTACAATGAAGTAAAATTAAATAAAAAAAATTTACCAGTATTTCAATGGGAACTATGGACCTGCTTTTCGCTAATGTTAAGTTCCATATTTGTCACTGCTAGTCATAACAAATGATGCAAGTGTGCATTTATTATTCTTGATCTGGTGAGAGATTTCAAATGCTTCATTCTAGAAAAAGTCTTTTCACAGACATAAGTGCTGCCAAAGATGGTTGCCATTTTAAGTGCATTGTTCCTGAGATGAGGATATGTCTCAGAGGGGAGAGTGGCAGAAAAATTAAGAAGGCTGCTTGGCTTGAATGCATTTTTCAGAGTCACAATTCTGCAGTTCAGCCAGTTCTATTTGGTAAACTGTATCCACATTTTCAATGTAAATAGAAAATGGGTTATGAAATGCTGTATGTCCTGTTCGTGGAGATGAAGCTCTTTAAATCTAACTTGGAACTCCTTTTGCAATATTTCCAGTGAATCCACACATGTTTCTTTGGAAATGCAACCAATGGTTTTTCCGCTAACAAATTTTGAGTTATGGGAGATGGCAGAAGTTTTCCTCCTTCACTTGTTTGATGAGGAGGCCTAATTTTACTTCAAAAGCTTTGACATGTGATTGCATTTCATAGATAAGCTTTCCCTTTCCTTGAAGTTGCACATTAAAATTGTTGAGTAGCTCTGTTACATCTGCCAGAAAGACAAGGTACCATTTCCATTCTGCACCACTGAGCTCTGGTACTTCTTTGTTTTTTGAAAGCAGAAAAGTTGTAATCTGTGCAAGTAACTCATTGAAAAGTTTCAAAACCCTCCCTTGACTCAGCCAATGGACTTTACTGTGACACAGAACATCTTCATAGTCAACATTTAGCACAGACAAAAATTCCTAAAATTGTCCGTGGTTTTGTGCCTGAGCTCTAATGAATTTGACACAAGATACCACAATTTTCACAACAGAGTCCCACTTTAGTGATTTACAACACAATGCTTGTTGGTGGATGAGGCAGTATGGTCATTGGATGAAATGATTATTTTTTGTCCATCTCTTGGTTAATGCAAGCAATTGCTCCTTTCTTAGACCCCACCATGCTAGGAGCATCATCAGTTGTCACGCTGGCTAGTTTAACCCAGTCCAGCTCCAAAACATTCACAGTTTGGCAAATCTTTTCACAGATTTCCTTGCCTGTAGTTGTTCCTTTGATACTTTGCAGTGCAGCACACTCTTCTGTGACTTCAAAATAATCATTCGTCTCACGAATAAAAATTAAAAGTTGTGCAGAATCACAAGCATCATTGCTTTTGTTGAGTGCCAAGGAAAAATATGAAAATTTTTTGGTGAAGTTCTGCAAATGCTGATGCAAATTGTCTCCTATTTCTTCAATCCTTCATATAATTGTAGGTCCTAAAAGACTCACTGTACTAAATAAATTGGCCTTTTCTGGACATAAATCTTAGGCAACAAAAAGAAGGCATTCTTTAAGATTCTCCTTCCACGAATGGTCTGCAAGTGCATGTTATCAGCTTGCCAACTTAAAAACTTGTTCACAGTGATGAAATATTTAGCTGCTTCTTCACAAAAGTATTTTGCTGAATTGTCAATATAGTTTTCAGTTTTATTATTTTATCTTTTCTCAATCATCCGACCAAACAATCGAATTTATCTGTATGTTGAGTTTCATAGTGCTGAAGCAAATTGTATTCTTTGAACACAGAAACTATTTTCTGGCATATAGGATACATAGCTTTTTCCTTGTACTGCATGAAAAAGTAATCAAAAGTCCACTGTTTTTTGAATATCCTACACTCCAAGTCAATTTTTCTCTTTCTTAACATCATTGTTTCCTAGAGATTCCAAATTACTATTAGTAAAACACCAATATATGTATACATATATATGCATATATATGTGTATATATATATACAGTGCTGCAAAAACAATATACCAGCAATAACTGTTCTCATAGAGACATACAGACTGTAATGCAGAGTTTCTGCTTTTATGCAAAAACTCCATTTTTACCTCAGGCTCATATTGGTGCATATGCCATTAACCACTTGACATCTGCAGTGTTCTGCCTCCTTAATGACTAGGCCCTTTTAAGAAATTTTGAAATCTGCGACTTTAAGGTTATTGCGCAGACATACCATATAATACAAGCGATCAGGTCAACACATTTTTCCCACCACATCTAGAGCTTTCGTTTAAGACTGTTTGATTGCTTTTGCAACTTCTATTTTTTTGTAAATTAATAAAAATTATAGTAAATGTTAATTTTTATTATCATTTTTACAATACAGCAATCCTTAAACAATTAAAAAGTTAATTACCCCTGCAGTTTTGTTCATAGATTACAACAGTATAAATCGGGGTTTAAACAACATACAACATATGACATTATGCAACTGAACATAAATGCACTCATTGTATTTTAAATTGGGTTTTGTTACTCCTCAGCTGTTTGTCATTGACCAGTAGGGGAGAACAGCAGGCAGCCCATACAGAGATCAGAGATCACTGTTACCACCCATCCAGCGTAACATCTTTTCTTCTCTCCTTTCCACTTTTCCTCCTTTCCTGCCTTTTCCCCTATCTTTCTGTTCTACCTTACTTCTTTCCTTATTCACACCATAACTTCTTTCCTCCTTTCTACATTTCCTTCTGTCCATCTTTCAGTGTTTCCTTCTTTTCACCCTTAACTACATTTATTCTTCTTCTTATCCACAATTCCTTCTATTTATTCTGGTAGTGACCAGGGAACTCATCTCTGAATAATGCTGCCAACTTTCTCCAAGCTGTCTCTGCCCAGCACCTCTGTCTCCCTCGCTCTCTCTCCCGCTCTCTGACCTTCACTGCCCACAAGCCACTGAATCCTGGATAGTTGTAGTCTGGCTGCGATGTTCCAATCCTCTCACCACCTAAAGGCCGGACATCAATTCCCATAATTACCTGCTCCCTCTTTCTCTGATGACTGTCCTTCTGTTAAAAAAAAAAAATGAGAGGCAACAGCCGGCTCAGTGGGCCGGCAGGCCAGATAAATGTCCTCAATGGGCCGCATGTGGCCCACAGGCCATAGTTTGAGGACCCCTGCTTTAAAGGATTCTGTCTAAAATAAGGCAGAATTCTGCTAAGATTTCTCAGATAAAGATGAAACTCTTATGTATGTAGGGAGTATATGCCAGACTATGGAGCCAAGACTCAGAGGTTTGGAGAACAGGTTTGAGAAAGGCCAGGTATGGTGATCATGAAAATGTTCCCCAGCTCAAACATTCTGTGACTATTCATAGTGATGGTGCCTCCCACCTGCACCCCAGGCAGAGGACACTTCAGTCAGGTCTGGCTGTCAGTCTTTCCACTTGTGATACTAAGGTATGAGAGAGCAGCTACATTAAACTATTCCTGGGCCCTTTCCTGACTCCACAGGTAGCAATATTCTTACCCCATTAGACAACACAATACTACCCTGCACCTTGCATCTATTTTATTCTGCTCTGGCTTATTTGCTTGTCCATTTTCCTAGTGAAAAATATTTTGTGGGCCAGATCAATCAGTACAACAGGTAGAGTGCTTGTGTCACATATGGTCAACAGAGATTCAATCCCCAGCACCCCATATAATCCCCTAAAGTCCTTTCCAGGAGTGACCCTGAGCACAGAGCCAGAATTAAGTGCTGAGCACAGTTGGATGTGGTCCCAAAACTAAAAACAAACAAACAAACAAAAAAGTAAGGCTGAAGAGATTGACTCAAGTTCATCCCTAATTATCTTATACAGTCCCCTGATCCCCATTAGGAGTTTTTCCTGAGCACAGAGCCAGGAGTGAGACCTGAGCACTGTGAGGTATGTACCATAAACGAATGATAAAAATACAAAGAAGTATTTGTGCACCTCCTCTGTTCTCTCTTGAGTGCATTCCCCTCTCTTTTATCTTAGTTTTTAAATAAAATAAAATTTTAAATAAAATAAAATTTGTATATAATTTGATGTTATATGAGTACATAACAACTTAAAATATCTTTTAGAATTAAAATAGGACACTACATCTTTTTTAATTTTTACTTAATTTTATTCATACTAATATGTATTATACACACAAAAACAATGAATGTACAGACACGTGTATTCTTCAATTAATGAGTGATTTTAAGTTATTTAAGGGCACAAGTAGATTATATACCTTTTTCCTATACTCTATTCTTATTTCCATATTGACTATTGCACTGAACATGAACATTTAAATGCAGTAAACTTAAGTGTATAAAGAGTCTAATTTTCCTGTAAGTCTATCTTTAGTTAAATTGGAAATTTGAGCAGTAATACATATATGTATAATATATATTAACTATGTCCTCGTATATATCTTGATAATTTCTGGCTTTCAGACACTAGGTATTACATCACCCAAAATTTATATTCCTATGAGTCATGCAGTGTCACCCACTGTTTTTTCTCCTGAATAAGGAAAGTATGGCTCAGATAAGTGAGTCAAGGCAAAAGCAACTCACTCTCTGAAAAGCTGCTCTGAAACCCAGGACTATACCAGCGAAGGCTCCTGGTTCCTCCCACTGGATGGCCTCTGTGCACCTGCATTGAAGCCTTTATCAAAGGTGAAACCTTTTCTCTTTCTAGTTTCCTCAATTCCGCTGGTTAGCATTTCCCTCTTCAATGCTTAGCACCCCTATTTCTGCTTTGACTGCCATTCCTTAAAACCCTAGAAGTTGAACTAGCTCAAAGTCATTTTTATCTCAGTTTTTGGTCTTTCAGTGGAGAGGGGAGCAAAGTGTACTTCAGTTCTAGGCTCACACACCCCTAAACTCTAGGTCATTAGCATACACTTGTTCACTCAACACCCTTGCCTATTACATAGGCCCAGCCCTTGGCACCTTTTGGTAAATGCATCTCCCAGCCCTAACCCCTCATGCTCTCTTTAGGGGGAGATCAGTCCAGATGCAGGAGGCATAGCTGCCATGACAGAAGCTGCAAGATTGATGCTGGAGGGCAGAGAAAATGGGGGGTCAGTACCCAAGAAAGGAGGTATGTGACTGATGAGATGAAGAGGAAAGAAAGGCTCCCTAAAAAGGTCCATAGAAGCAGAGACATGAGAGGAAGGCAGGTTCAATACTGTGATGGTCTTTGTTCAAATAAAACAAATTCGGGCTATAAAACCCAAATGGTCGTGATCTCCAGAGAAAAGAGAGCAGAAGCAGTGAAATCAGTAGAGGTGGTGGAACCTGGGAAATGATGTGGACTTATAGGGCCATTGCTATCCCCAGCCCCATTCTTCCTTTGTAACCTTACCTGCTAGTAAGATCTGCCCATTTCTGGGAGGGGTCTTTGGGAGATATCAAAAGATTGCCTCAGGGTCAGGAAGGAGGATTGATTGAAAGATTGGGAGAGATTCAGGAAAGAAGCAGCAGCTGGAGAAGAGATGGTTGAAACATGTTAAGATGACAGGAATAGGCTGCTTAAATGGTTAGCCTAGATGGCTAGGGCCTTGAAAGCTTCATGTCTCCTGAAGCCTGACTGCTGTGGATGTTTTCCTCACCGTTATCCTGAACTTGCAGACCTGCCGACTGAAGAGGGTTGCAGATGCATGGCCAGGGCCAGCAAAGAAAGGCACCTCTATCCATCTCACCATCATCCAGCCCCATCTAGGGCTGTTATTCTACAGGCCAGATATTTGAAACTTGGATCAAGTCATAGCTCAAGGTTAACAGAATAATAGTAATAAATTGAATATGAATGCAAGTGAATAAAACGGGAATAAATTTCTGGGGAGGAGAAAGCAGCAAGCAAAAGCCTGAAGCAAAGATCCTTTGGGTATGCCTGTCCTTGAGGGAGGCCTATGGGCCCAATTCATTGAGAAAGAGCTGAAGCTGAAAGGACTCGACTCATCTGTTTGTCACTCAAGAGTGAGAAATGGGGGCCCAAGAGGAGTAAATTTGGCTATATATGGCTATATATGGCTGCCCAGTATCCTGTATGGTCCCCCAAAATATTTGCCAGGAGTAATTCTTAAATACAGAGCTAGGAGTGACCCCTGAGCATCACTGTGTGTAGATCATAAAGCAAGGAGGAAAAAAAAGAGAAGTGTCTGATTTTAAAACTAGATGCTAATGAAAAAGATAGAGAGAAGGAAAAAAATAAAAAAGAGAAAAAAAACCTAGATGCTATTTCTTTAGAACACTTACTACTATGACAATGATAATGAAAGAGAGAGGTGGGATGCCTGTATTGAAGACAGGCAAGGGGTGGGGAGAGGCAAATGTTGCATATTTTGGTGGCAGGAAGGTTGTACAGGTGAAGAGTGGTGTACATGCAATAATACAAACATTTCTGTAACCACAGTGCTTAAATAAAAAAATTATTTAAAGAAAAAAATAACAAAAAAGAGGATCCCTGGTTTCTAAACCAGATATTCTGATCAACAGAGTTCACACTCTTGCTTCCAACTGAGGTCTGAGTTCATTTTTTTTTGCTTGTAACCAGTTGTCCAAACAATACTCATTGAAGAGGCTTTCCTTGCTCTATTTGTGTTTCTTGTCCCTTTATGAAATATTAATTAATTGTATATCTTGGGTTCATTCTCTGAATTCCCAAGTATATTCTATTGATGTGAGGATCATTCTTTATTACAATAGCATACTGTTTTAAAGACTATTGTTTTGGAATACAATTTAAAGTTGAAGAAAGTGATATCTCCCATCTTCTTTTTTCTCAAGGTTGTATTAACTATTGTCAGCATTTATTGTTCCAAATTAATTTTCAGGAATGTTTGATCCACTTCTTTAAAGAATGTCATGGATTTCCATAAAGGGATCACATTAAATCTGTATAATGATTTAGGGAGTATTGCCATTTTAATTATGTTAATCCTCCCAATAGGGTGTATGTCTCCATTTCCTCATGTCCTCTTTTATTTTTGAAGCAGTGTTTTATAATTTTCTTTATATAGATAATTCACCTCTTCAGTTAAATTGACTCCAAAGTATTTGAGTTTCTGTGGTACTATTAAGAATTAAATTGTTTCTTAATGTTGATTTCTTCTTTATCATTATTTGTGTATATAAGAAGGCCATTGATTTTTGTGTGTTAATTTTGTAGTCTGCCACTTTGCTATATGAATCTATTGTTTCTAAAAAGCTTTTTGGTAGAGTCTGTAGGGTTTTCTATATATAGTATCATCTCATTTGCAAACAGTGAGAACTTGACTTCTTTTCCTATACGAATGCTCTTGATATATGTTTCTTGCCTAATTGCTATGCCAAATACTTTCAGTACTATGCTGAAAAGGAGTGGCAAGAGGGGGTAGGTTTGTCTGTGCCAGAGTTTAGAGGAAAGAGTTTCAGTTTATCTTCATTGAGTATAATGTTTTCCATGGTTGCAGTAAATATCCTTGATTACGTTGATAAAAGTTCCTTTTATCCCCATTTTGTTGAGTTTTTATTATGAATGGATGTTTGATTTTATGAAATGCTTTCTCTTTCTATTAATATTATAAAATGTTTTATATTTTTCCTTTTGTTTATATGAGATATAACATTGATTGACCTGTATATGTTAAACCATCTTTGCATCTCTGGAATAAAAGCTACTTGCTCATGATGTATGTATGATTTTCTTGGTGAGACATTGGATCCTCTTTGCTAGGATTTTATTGAGGATTTTTGTATCTGTGTTCATCAGAGATATTGGTCTATAGTTGTCTTTTATGTGATATCTCAGTCTGCTTTAGGTATCAAGGTGATGTTAACTTCATAAAACTATTTCGAAGTGATCCTGTTTCTTCAATTTCCTGGAAGAATATAAAAAGGATTGGTAACAGGTCCTCTAGAAAAGTGTGAAAGAATTTGTTAGTGAGTCTATCTGAGCCTGGGCTTTGATTTTAAGAAGATTTTTGCTTACCATTTTAATTTCTTCAATAGTAATAGGCCTGTTTAGATATGTTAGATCATCTTAGTTCAACCTTGGGAAGTTATAAGAATCCAAAATTTTATCTATTTCTTCCAAGTTTTTTTGTTTTGTGGCAGAGAGTTTCTCAAACTTTGAGAAATTACCCTTTGAATTTCTGTAGTCTCTTCCCTTTTTTATTTCTAATTTGGCTTATTAAGTTTCTCTCTCCTTTTCTTTGTGAGTTTCTCTAGTGGTCTATTAATCTTGTTTGTTTTTTCAAAGAACCAATACTTGCTTTCATTGATCTTCCATACTATGTTTTGTATTTACATTTCATTTATTTTTTCTCTAAGTTTTATTATTTTCTTTCTTTTGCATATTTTTGGTTCATTTTGTTGATCACTTTCCAATTTTTTTTTTTTTTTGGTTTTTGGGCCACACCCATTTGACCCTCAGGCGTTACTCCTGGCTTTGCGCTCAGAAATTGTGCCTGGCTTGAGGGGACCATATGGGATGCCGTGGGATCGAACCAAGGTCCATCCTACGCTAGCACTTGCAAGGCAGACACCTTACCTCTAGTGCCACCTCTCCGGCCCCATACACTTTCCAATTTTTTAAGCTGTGCCATCAAGTTACTTCTTTAATCCCCTTCTTCTAGCCTATGATGATTCCTGTTGAGTACTGTGAAGCTAAAAAGTTTCCTCTTAGTATCTCTTTTGCTGTGTCCCACAATTTCTGATAATTTATGTCTTCCTTCTTGTTTGTTTCCAGGAGTCTTGATTTTTTCTTTGATTTCATCTTAGTAGTGAGCTGTTTAACTTCTACTTGTCAAAAGTTTTCTCTGCGTTTGTTTGTAATTCACTTCTAATTTTAGTGAATCATGACCTGAGAAGGTACTTTATTGCAATTTCTAGCCCTTTATTTTATGGTGGTATGTTTTTTTATAGGCCAGCATGTGGTCTATTTTGGAGAATAACCCATGTGCATTGGAGAAGAATGTGTATCCATTTTTCTGGGGATGGAGAGCCCAGTTTATATCTACTAAGTCACTCTCTTCCATTTCTTTCTTCATATCCAGTATATCTTGTTAGGTTTTAGCCTGGCTGACTGATCAAGTATTACATGGTGAAGTTGAAGTCTCCAAATACTCTTGTGTTGTTATTGATGACTTTCTTCATATCTCTAATTGTTTTAAATGTTTCTGGTCCTTCATTGGGTGTGTATATGTTTAGGAGTGTGATTTTTTCCTGTTGTATGTATCCCTTAATATTAATAATTTTTCATCTCTGTCCCTTATAACATTTTAAAATCTAAAGTCTGTGTTATCGTATATTAGTATGGTCACCCTAGTCTTTTAAAGGGAGCTCTTTGCTTGAATGATTGTTCTCCAACCTTTGACTTTGAGTCTATATTTGTTCTGACTATTTAGATGTGTTTCTTGTGGGCAGCACAAAGTTGGATTCAGTTTTTTCATAAATTTTTCCACTCTTTGTCTCTTAACTGGTACATTTTATCCATTAACATTGAGAGAGATGATTGTTCTGGGACTCCTTGTCATCTTTTTGTAGAAGTTTGGTGTATCTTTTGTTTGTCTTATCTTAAAGCAGACCTTTCAGTTTATCTTTTAAGGCTGGTTTTGAATCTGTAAAGATTCCAAGCTGCTGTTTATCTGTGAGTTGTATATTGTTCATTTAAACTTGAATGTGAATCTGGCTGTGTGAAGTACTATTGGCACTCTTTTCATTTCATTGTGTTTTGTCACTATATCCCACCAGTACCTTTGGGCCTTGAGAGTTGCTTGTGACAAATCTGCTATAAATCTTAATCGTGCTCCTTTGTATGTAATTTCACTTTTTGATCTTTCTGCCTTTAATGTTCTATTCCTATCTGTGGTATTGGTATTCATCATTGTGGCTAGGATGTGTCTTGGAGTAATTTTCTTTGGATCTCTTTTAGTTGATACTCTTCAGGCATGCAGGATTTAGGTATGTACTCTTTAGCTCTCAGATTTTCTCTGCAATGATGTCCTTGACTGCTGATACTTCATGGAGGTTTTCTTCTTGGGTCTCTGGGACTCCAGTGTTTCTGATGGTGTTTCTATTGAGTTTATCAAAGACTTCTATTTTCGTCTGTTCACATGCTTTGAGCATTTTTTTCAATTGTCTCATCATTTGTTTTAAGGTTCTTTTCTAACCTCTTCTGTTGTATGGAGTTGTTATGCATCTTATCTTCCAGCTCACCAATTTTGTCCTCAGCTGCTATTACTCTGCTGAAGAGGCTTCCCAGTGAGGTTTTCATTTCACCTACCAAGTTTTTCAGCCCTGTTATTTCAGTTTGAGGTTTTTCTCTTTCTACTTTAATATCCTCTTGATTTTTATTTGTGGTTCATTCAGTTCATTCCATAGTTTCTTTGAGTTCTTTAGCATTCTCCAGATTTCCTCTCTAAAGTCTTTATCGGAGAGGTTACATAGGTAATCAGCACTTGTTGGGTCTGCAGACTTACTACCATCATTTTTCTCTAAGCATAGTGGTGTTCTTCATTGTTACCCCACTGTGTCCTTTGCAGTGTGGTGTGGTGTTTTCTGTGTTGTTCTGGAGTTCACTAACTAGAGGATATGTGTGTAGCCTTTGAGCAGGGATTGGGGAGCTCACCACACTGCTGGTCATCCCTCCTGCTGGCTCCATTTAGGACTGCAGGCTTGGACACAAGTCTCTGAGCAGGTTGTTGGCCACCACCTCTGGCTCACCTCTGCTGAACTCACCACATTTCCAGTCACTCTTCCCTGCTGGTTCCCTTCCTCTTTTTTTGTTATTTTGTTGGTGTGGTGTTTTTTTTTTTTTAATTAGTGGTCACACTTAGCAATACTCAAGTAATCAGGATCACTCCTAGAAGTACTCAGGGAACTATATGTGCTGCCAGGGATAAATCTATGTGAGACATGTGCAATGCCAGCACCTTACTTTGACCTGAAATCTGCTGCTTTATAAAGATTTACAGGTGATCCTCAAGTACATAAAACTTTGAGAAGCACAGAAATAAGAATGCACATTTTAAAACTATGTGAAGAAATATTTTATAATTACTTTATTGAACTAGAATGATATTGGAACTACCTGTCAATACTCAACACAGCTTATAAAATAAAGAGTAGAGGATTATTCCTCAGTGTTCTCTGTCTTCCCTCTGTGTTTACTGCACCATCAGAGCAATTAGAAACCATACTTGTCTGTACTCCTTAGAGAGACCAGGCCAGTCTTTTTGTTCCTATATCACATTGAGCTTTGGAAATGAATGAAAGGTGAGCCAGATAAACAGTATCACTATTGCACAGAGTATATAATAGCCCCGCCACAGCTAACTTTTTTTTTAATATACAACACAAACATTTTATTTGTTGAAGGAAACAGCTAGGGAATATTTCATCCATGGAGCAAAAAAATCCATAGCATCTCACTCATGTATAAAATATAAAGAAACAAAGGAAGAGATCAGAAAATGTCTAATGAAAACCAACCTTTAGAATTGAGATTTCCAAGGAGCAGTGGATGGTGATGGTAAGATTTTGGCACTTAGGGGTGGGCGTGGCATAGGAACACTTCCCCAAAGCACAGGAACATTCACATTCTTGAAACCAATGTTGCTTTAGTTAAAACAAATTAATTTGGGGGCCAGAGAGATAGCACAGCAGTAAGGCGTTTGCCTTAGACACAGTAGGATGGAGGTTTAAATCCCGGCATCTCATATGGTCCTCGAGCCTGCCAGGAGCAATTTCTGAGCATAGAGTCAGGAGTAACCCCTGAGCACTGCCGGGTGTGACTCAAAGAAACCAAAAGAAAAAGAGAACATAAAAGAAAAAGAATCAATTTTTATAAAAATCACGTTAGTTTCTAAAGTATGACAAAATTTGCATATGAATTTTGAATGAATCTGCAGCATGGTACTCCTTTTCTATTTCCTCATTTCTGTATCATTATTTTCAAATGTTGGTTCAATATGTTCTAGCAAACTGTCTCATCTATACAGTTCATGGGTGAATATGCTCCGTACTAGTTTACAAACATAACAAAATTCAGCATTACAGTGCAACTATTCTTAACTATCACACAAAGCCCTGTCATTACTCTGTTGCTACAATACAAACAAAATAGGTAAACATCCAAGACCAGAATAAAAAATTCCCTTAAAATCACTTAGGAAAAAAGCTACAATATTGTTTTTTGGATTGTTTTATTCTTCTGTTTAAATCCTTTGTGCTACAAAATTGTTACAAAATTGCTAAAACTTGATTTGAAAGTATTGTTTTAAATCTTTAGGGATATCTCTGATTTTTCTAAAAACCATTCTGAGTGGATTTTGCATGCACAACAGGATAGCTAAGAGCTATACAACAGATTCTCACCACAGGGAATATCAGGGTTGGTTAGTAGAGATCTATGTATATTTTTTGTCAAGAAACTTGCTATGCCATTGCAAAATGTGATCATGTATCATGCACTCCACTAATTTACCCCTTTTTCCCCTGTGCTTCTTTCTTATTTCCATCCCCAGTGTAGGCTGGTCATAGATTTTTGTTTTGTTTTTTTCATTGGTTCCCTCTAATTATCTAAGATTATTATCACCTCAATATTAAGTCTATGAAGTTTTTTTTTTTTTTTTTTTTGGTTTTTGGGCCACACCCTGTGCCGCTCAGGGGTTACTCCTGGCTATGCGCTCAGAAATTGCTCCTGGCTTCTTGGGGGACCCTATGGGACACCGGGGGATCGAACCGCGGTCCGTCCTAGGCTAGCGCAGGCAAGGCAGGCACCTTACCTCCAGCGCCACCGCCCGGCAAGTCTATGAAGTTTTCCCACTAAATTTCATTGATATACTCAGCTGGGAATAAGCATTACACAAAGAGGCCTTCCAGTTCTGTGCATGGTTAAGAGAGAGGCCAGTGTAATGATTGTATTTGGGGTGAATTAAATAACTCTTCTTCCATCTCGAAGCATGCACTGAAGCCTTCTTAGTTTGGGCTTTCACTGATACCCATCCTTCTTTCTCCTATTACCCGTTAGGTAAGGGAATAAAGAGCTAAAGCTAGTAGAGAAAATGATTTAAATAAAACTTAATTTTCTTCTAGTGGATTATGTCACATGGGTCTGTATGCCAGTGATACAATGTTCCATTTCAGTATCTTTGTTGTTTCTACAGAAAACAGAAGCATTGAGCTTAAACTGTGCAAAATTATTGTTAAATTGCCCAGCATTTAACTAGCTTTGTGAAAACAGTTAAATCATTTGAAGTATGTAAATTATATAAATTATAACTGCTGTGTTATAAAATTGAGGAGGGGTATCTCTTTAACTTTGTATCAGAAATCTAAGAGTATGTATGTGTGTGTATGTTTCAATAGACACAAGTTTATAATTAGTTGTTTAATTGTTTTCATTTGTTTTAATACATGAAAATGCAAAATATATTAAATTTAGGTTGGCTAAGAAAATAGCAACTCTAAAACTTTCTGCTACTAAAACCAAAAAATCAACACTGAAATTTCTTTCACAGCTTTAATTTGACTCACCAATTCCTTTGACTGGCTTCAAATGATAAAAAAAAGGGGGCCGGAGAGATAGCATGGAGGTAAGGCGTTTGCCTTTCATGCAGGAGGTCATTGGTTCGAATCCCGGCGCCCCATATGGTCCCCCGTGCCTGCCAGGAGCAATTTCTGAGCCTGGAGCCAGGAATAACCCCTGAGCACTGCCGGGTGTGACCCAAAAACCAAAAAAAAAAAAAATGATAGAAAAAGATTTAAAACATAATCTAGGAATACATACATGAAACAAAATATTAGCAGATGTTCCCCTAAAGAATGGCATACTTGTAATGGTATTAATATGAAGTACTAATATAAAATTCATTTGCAGTGATTTTTAATTTTTGCCTTCTTGATTTACTCTAACCAACATAATCTTTTTTATAGAATGTTGGAGAAAATCCAGAGGAATAAAAATAAAGCCTCTATTATGCTCTATTCTCAGAATTCAAGTTTTTATTAGATTTTTTTGATGTACCTTAGGTGAAAATGTTTAAATCCTGCAAGTGTTTTTGGCTTTGAAGTATGAAGCATCCAAAACCAACTTAGCAGCCAACAATGCAGATTCAAGAAGAGTAATGTTGGAATTAACTACATTTTGTGACCCACTATATACATATTTAAATTTTCTAACAATGTTTATTTGGTATTTTTTTCTCTTAACACTTCCATAACCATTCTTCAATTTGTTGCATAACTGATAAAATATAAATAGAACTATTTTCTCCTGAAGAAATGACTGCTTTATTGACATATAAATGAGCACTGGTAAGAAGAACAGTGTTCTTACTAACCAAAAATGCATAAACAGCTAAATGGACAGCAATAGGATAACAGGATTCAGTGAACTGTAGAGTATCCATTTGACACAACATTCTGTGTCCATTAAAATGTGATTTGGAAGAATTAATGTGACAGAAGAAAACTCATGATACACTTTCAAGTAAAATGAAAATAGAAAATTTCAAAACTAAAGTTTTTGTGATTATTGTGACAGTTCTCTTCATTTTTTCTTGGCTATTAACTTCATATATCTGGTTACCCATATAGCTGCATACAAATATCTTTATATTTTATTAACTACCTATCTGCATACATAAATCTTTGTATTTTAATTGGAAGTAATTAAAATGCTGTCCTTACTTAAAATTTTAATAACTTGCCCTAAGGTAAATTAGTCATTTTGATTTTTCAATTAGAAAAATATTATTAACAAAAATGTGATTTCTTTGAACTATACATTGTCCTGCTAAATAAATATACATGATGTTTTAAAAAAGCAAAAGTTTCATTTGTCAATAATGGAACACTTTTAATAGTGGACCTCTATTTTCCTTGGGTTCTTGGGTTGGAACAGACAGATCAGTGAAAGATGGATGCTGTTACCTGTCTCCCATTTATGTCAGAATTTGGTATAGTAATATTAACATGATCATATTTTTAGATTTCAAAATTATCACACCATCATAAGCACATTGTATGGAGAGAATAAACGTGTCATATAATTTATAACATTTTGTGCATGAGTATTAGTTATTTCGATTTAAAATAGAATGGCGCAAGGCCAGAAAGATCATTCAGGGGTCAGGTGCAAAGACTCAAGTTCAATCCCTAACACCACATTATTCTGAATACCACCAAGTGTGGCCTTTTTATGAGGGCACTGTGAGGCAACTCAGGAGGATCCAACACTGAGCCCAAACAGAACTGTATTGCCAAGCCGTGGCACTGAACTCCATGGCATGATCAGCTGAGAATCATGGGACCCTCATTACTGTTTGGGAGGCCAAATTAAATAAAGTTTAATGATGCTGAATTAAAATAAATCTAATTATGAGAAGGATGTGACATAAAAACACCGATGAATGTTGAGCTTCTACAGCACAATTTACAAAAATAGGAATGATGGGGTGAATATATGACACTGCTCTCCATAGATAAAAATTCTGGTTCATAAAAGTAAAATAATCTTAGCCTTGGTCATTTTAACCATGAAAATAATCAAGCCACCTCCCCTAAATTTTTCTACATGTAAAGAAGTGCTGGTTAAAATCTTCAAAAACCCAAAGTTGAAGCAATTAGTTCAGCAAGTAGGCACTTGCCTTACAGGTTCAATCTTAGGAGTCCCGTATGTTCCCCCAAGTATCACCAAATATCCCTGAAAGCAAGCCAGTAACTTTGGGGAATCTGGATGTGACCCTGAAACACAAACATTATAATTAAAAATAAAAATATATAAAAATCTCCAGAAGTCCACCATTTAGTGTTACTTTCCACCTAACTAAAGTGAGTGCTCACATACTCTGCATTGTGTTTGTGTGTTTGTGTGTGTGTGTGTGTGTGTGTGTGTGAGAGAGAGAGAGAGAGAGAGAGAGAGAGAGAGAGTAAGAAACAGAGATAGGAGTGGAGATAGAGAAAGAAATGTAAAATAGAATTTTCAATAAAAATAACCAAGAAATGGAGAAGAAATAAAAATCCACTAAGTATGTATTGAATTAATGGTAAATATATTCATTGGATGAATATAAACACTTAAATAAGATATTAGAGATTTTAAAAACCCTTTCCTTATATGAAGCAGAGAAAATAAGAGATTTTACAATATGACCCTTTAAAGTCAATCACTATCTTTTGGGAATCAAAGATTGACCGCCTGAGAAGCCCTGGATAGTGAAGGCTAAAAGCAGACTAAGAATGTTTCTTCCATATCTTTACCTGCAGTTTCATTTAATGAGAGTCTCCTTCTCTTGACAACTGGTGATCTATTCCCTGAAATGAAGAGGGAAATATGTTTTATGTACTCGAAACTAGTTCCTTTGATACATTCAGAAAAAAAAACATTTTTATTTAACTGCCTTTTTCTAGCTGACATGTGCTGCTGATTTATTACAAGCTAAAGGATATATATGTGTGTGTTTTATATAATCTCAAAAACATCTCACTGGCTTTAAAGGGGTACAGAAACTGTTTTCTCTCATTTAATTCTCTCATGTACAAGGGGTTATTTTACCCTAGGAATAAAAAAAAAGCCAGATGTCTCTTAAAACTTCTCAATGCCATTCTCTTCCTGATACATTTTTTAAAATTATGTGTTCCAGGCCCTACTTGATACTCAGAATCTTCTGCGTGCACAAATTGCAAATTTTACTTTCAACCTGGGATTCTCAGGGAAATTTTACCATACAGGTAAGGGAAGGAAAATGAATTCTTTCCATTTAATCTCTTTAAACTTGCTCACCCCTCCTGTTCACACCTTCCTCCACTCCTCCTCTGTCTTCCTGTCCTTCAAGCCCATTTAACATGGTACTTCCTAACCTTTACAAAATGTTAACAGTTTGAAATTTTAGTCACCATAGTCACTAATAACCTTCCCTTCCTATTAGGCTCTAATTTACATAATGACAGTGAATAAATAATACACATAAGACCCAGTAAGTTTTCACACAAAATACATATGTGTGTAGTCAGCATTAGGAAGTAGAATTCTAAGAGATCTACTTCTTGTCTCTGCTCCCACAATCAGGATCTTGTCTCAGAGTGAACCACTTTCCCAACTCCTAGTACCATAGGGGTTGGTTGGCTTTGATATGTATATGAGAGAAACCTGGTAAACTTTTCTTTACCTAGTTTGCTTTGCTTGGCATCATTTTAATTTCACCAACAGTATTGCATAGAGTTATAGTTCTTTCATTTTCAGAGTTCTGCATTATTTGATTATACCAGTTTATCATTCCGGTGTAATGTAGAGGTTCCGGCCATTTCCTGTGTTTTGTTTTTAACAGTTAAGACTATCCTTCAAAGGGTATAATTATTCTTGTTCTTGGTTGTCAACCCAAAATAAAGTGCTGGTTATATACACAGTTATTATCAGCTTTTGTACAAAACGTCAGTCTCTAAATGGCTGTGATGATGTAAATCCCCAATGGCGTATAACCATTCCTATTGTTCCTAATTCTCACCAATATTTAATATGATTTGTCTTTTTAATATTAGTCTTCTGGTGGAGATATACAAATACCATAATTACAATGAATATTTTTCTAATGAAAACTGAAATTGTGCTTGCATATGCTTGTTAACCATTTAGATACAAAGTTTTATAAATCATTTGGGTGGGATTATTTTATTACGTTGTCTATTCTTTAAAGATATGTAGAATTCTTTTTTATTTTATTTTTAGGCCACTCCTGGAGGGACTCAGGAGTTACTCTTAGTTTTACACTCAGGAATCACTCTTGGCAGGCTCAGGAACCATATTGGGTGCTGGGGATCAAACCCAGGTTAAGTGCATACATGGCTAGCAATTTATTTACTAGACTATATCTCTGGACCCTAAACTGATGCATATTTTTAAATTTTCAATAACTTTATAAGATCCCACTGTCAGGAAACAACTTAAGAAATGACATTTAAAATTCAGGAGTTTTATTTCTTCTTTATTTTTTATTTTATTTTATTTTTGGTTTTGGGGCCACACCTAGTGACCCTCAGGGGTTACTCCTGGCTATGCACTCAGAAATCGATCCTGACTTGGAGGACCATATGGGACACCAGGGAATCAAACTGGTCTGTCCTAGGTCAGCGCATACAAGGCAAATACCCTACTGCTTGAGTCACCACTCTTGTCCCAAGGGGTTTTACTTCTAATTCTACCTTCCTCCATTCCTGACAAAGATGAGAATGTGGGAAGATAAGAGACAGTAGGAATAAGTGCAATTCAATCATAAACAACTATTTTTAAATATTCTTATCATAATGTTTAATCATAATTATATCTAATTGTCCTCCATATGATTAATTTGTATGTAAAATATCCCTAAATTGGGATTAAGGGAAATCCAATTTTAATAAAAGAATTATGAAGCAAACTTGAAAGGTCTCAATTATGCTTATTCTGAATTTACATATATGTGGTAGGGAAGATATAATTTGTCTAACTCCCACACAATCCAAATGTACGGATATTCTGTTCTTCTACATGGTATTAGAGCTCAAACAAGGGCCTCATGCATGCAAGACATGTTCTCTCCTACAAGGCTTCACTCCAGGCCAGTGTATGAACATTTTAATGTTCACCATGATTTCACCATGATGCTCAGCATAAGACAACTGCTAGGTAATCTTCCACAGAACACTGAGATCTGACACTCTGTCCTAAATAGAAACTAGAAAGAAAAAGAGGAAGAAGAAAGACACAGGTAAAAAGGAGTTATAGGAGTTAAGGGACAGAATAGGGTGAGTCTTCATATACTAGAAAATCTCTACTCACTTTACCCAGGGGAGGTGACGCATTACTGGGAAACCTCAGGAGGCTTTTGCCTGTTCTCAGCACAGGAAGTCAATTTGCAACTGGCTGTAATCTCAGCTACGAAGGTCTCCTCAACATGTCCAGAAAAAAATATCCAACAGAAACAAGACACATTTGGCATATCTGCCCCATCAGCAGAGTAGCACATTCTCATCCTGAGTTCCATTATTTATCAACTATCACTAAGATGAGCACCAACTCACCTGCCTTTTCCAAAAGCAAAAAAACAAAATTATTCAGCACTTACAAACAAGAATTGCCCCCTTCCTGCAATTTCACCTGAGACAACTAGAGCCCTTCAGCCCAAGGGACAGACCCCTACTTAAAGAAACAGTGACCAAAGAGGTAGATGGAGGCATAATCCCACCTGTATTGGGGTCATGGAGACTCAAGAGCCTTGACTGCCCATTCCTTTTGTTCCCATTCTTTTCTAGAAGACACTTGAGCTGTGAAATCTTCATTCAGCTACCTCAGGAAGCTCAAATAGTTGTAACTTATTAAATAAAAGGCCAATGTGTTAATATCATCTCTTGAGTCCCCTTGCCATGGCCTAAAGCACTATTACAGTCAGAACAAAAACAAAATGCAAAACACTTCAGGAAGACTTGCAAGAACAGTAAGAAGAAATAGAGATGAAGGAAAGCAGGGGGGCATTTTAAATGACCTGCCAGTGCCACCTAGGCAGATACTTCCTCACTCTAATCTATTAGTGAGTAATGGCACAGGAAGCCTGTCTACCTTCTAAATCTGCTACTCGACTTTAGCTGTGTTGGAATCTTAAACTCCACTAAAATCTGACTCTAAAGGCTATTCTTGTTCCATTCTACTATGGCAACACAAATATATCATACAGAGAGAGAAAAAGAAGGCAAATAAAATAAAGTATCTGTCTTTTATGTGAATGTGAAGGAAAGGCCCAGGGTACTTTATGTGAGACAGGACATTCTTCCCCTTGAAAGACTGTCATTCCTCTCATTCTGCATCACACATGCCAGCCCCGCTAGTATAAGTGAGCAGGCAGTGCCGTCTCCTTCTACACCTTTATCTCTGCTAAGTGGCTTTTATTATCGTTAAATCAAAGAAGCCAGTTCTTTACCTGACAGCAGTCTGTGTATTTCTTCTCTTGGGAAATTGCATGAAAGAACTGGAATGACAGGAGGGGCCCAGAGGGCTTAGGACAAGTACCATTCATCCTTCCTCATTACCTGTTACAATCAGTCCGAAAGGAACCGCTACTAAAAACACATGAGAGGACACATTCTTTGCACAGTGGGAACACGGAATACCTCATTGTCCTAGAAACATAGTGAAGACCATGTGTGGCTTGAATGTGCAATGTGGCTGCCTTGGGCTGATTATCAGCATCTTAAGATGTGCCAGGATAGTATGGAGATGCCCTTGACTGCACTCGCTTTCTGTATTAGTAAAGAAAGTCTTTTTCACCTGGTTCAGTTCAGAGAAGATTAAGAATGAATTCATTTATTCAGTTGAATGAATGCGGAAAATGGGAAAAACCCAGTGGAAAAGACTAGAGGAACTGTAAGAGCTGCCCCTAGAGGAAGGTGAGCTTCCTGATGGACCATCTGTCCCTAAACCCCTGAGGGGATTATGATAACAGGAACCCTCAAAGGGGCAGGTGGCTTTGCTCTGCTTTCCTACTTCCTAACCTCCTGTACCACATCTGTCTTTTCTTTTTATCCTGTCCATCATCACTAATTCTCCCAATGGCAATTCCTACATTTCCTTTTTCTCCCCATTTTGCTCCTTTGGGTACCAAGGAGTTTGGGGTCACAGGAACTCAGGAACATGCCTTTGCTCTGTGTTCAAAGGATGCCCATGGAAGTGCTCAAAGGCCCATATGTAGTACCAGAGCCTTGAGCCCAGTACTTTCTCTCTAGCCCTTTCTGCTCTTCTTCAAACATTACTTTTTATTAAGTAGTAGATTCTTCTCCAACTAAAGAGTAACCCACATAAATCATGACAGGATTTTGTTGTAAATGTGTTGAAACATCCCATGTTAAGACCATCTAATCCCATGGCTCTGCCACACATCTCCTGACTCACATTCCTTTTTACCACATGTTCCAGTTATCCTATTAGACCACACACTGTCAAGATGAGCCAGAATCAAAAGTCCTTGGAAATGGGTGTGGATTCCCATTTTGCAATAATTTGGTCACCATATGTCATGTTTAAAGACATTTTAAAAGATTTTGATCCATATTCTCTTGGTCGTTTCCCAAGTAACAGTTTATTTTTTGCTAATGTTGGTGTTCAAAGTCTAAATATACACTAGGCATCTAATACAGTCTAAATCATGTCTTCTAAAGATGCATGTAGAAGTGCATAATTAGATGATACACTGATTGTCAGTGGACCTGGAATTTATTACATAATATGTGCCCCTCTCCCCCAAGGAACTGAAGAAGAAGACGAAGGGGATGACCGTCTTTTGGGTTCCGTGGATGAGTTCTGGTGGTTTCCACACATGTGGAGCCACATGCAGCCCCACCTCTTCCACAATGAGTCATCGCTGGTGGAGCAGATGATTCTCAACAAAAAATTTGCCTTAGTAAGTACCTCATTTTGAATTCCACATTGAACTCTTTATATAACTGTAGAAACACCTTGCTTTCAGTAGAGAGACCCTCAGCACAACACACTGGCACTGGCAAGCATGCTTCTTGGTCTGGCCCTTGCCAGGCAGCCAGTGCACTCTGTTTGTGACTTTCAGATGGAGGTGCAGTTTACATCACTGTACTCAGTGAGGTCTCATTTAAGAAGGTCTTACCTGATTGTCTTAAGACTTGGTTACATGGCCCAGAGAGATACTTTGCTAAGTAGGTGCATGCCTTGCATGTGGATTGCCCCAGATTGAGCCCTTCTATTATATGCAGCTCCAAGCACACACTTGCTGTGTTTGATTATTTGTCCAAAAATCAAGAAGAGTTTTGTCCATGATGAGAATGTGAAAATGTCATGACAGTATTTATCAAACCCCCTGAGGAAAAAATATGCCCCCACCCCACACCAGGACTTAAGTCAGTAAGAACTTGAGAAAATACAATACTCACAGTGCCACCATTTGTAACAGGGACCCTGGCAAACCTATCACAATGTAGTAGGCACTAATTCCACCATCAGGACTGCTATTATCAGCAAGATACCCGTGGAGAAGAAAATGAAAAACTGGCTATATAGCTTTTTAGATAAAAAGAAAGGGATTTGAGAAAGGAAAATAATAACTACCATGAAATTTTACAAAATGTATACAGAGTGAGGTTTCTGTTGTTTGTTGTAACTCTTGTGGTAGTCTTCAGGACAAATAGTTCAGACAGATCTGATAATAGACGCAACATTCATTATCAAACACCAAAGAAAATAGAATATTATCCAAAACATAGATTATTTAAAGTGTTTTTATCATTTGGATGAAACAAACGCATGTCAATCTGATCCTTAATGGTATATATTGTCTATATATATATCAATAGACAAGCATTATACCAATTTATTTACATTTTCAGCTAAATATTACAAATACAAATAATTCAAAATATGAATTCAATCAATTTAATGGGGGTGTGGGGGAGAGTAAGGGGAGGACCTTCCCAAGCAATACTCAGCTTCAGCGCTAGAGCCTGGTGATAAGGTTCAGCATGAACCCAGAGGTGCCAGAGACATACTAGGGTCCCCCAGGTATGCTTAGTAAATCATGCATTACATGTGCTACATTAAACTCAGAACTTTATGCATGCAGGGTGTGTCTCCTTTTAGACTCTATCTCCCTGGCCTCTATTGGCACAATCTTATCTTCCTAACTCAAAACCAAGCAAAACACGGCTCTTAGAAGTGTTATTCTTCACTACTGGTTGATACCTCACATAATGTTCCTTGAGGCAATAGAATGTTCATAAAAGCTCTTGTGTTCTTCAGTGTTTAATCAAACACGGTTAACATTTTTTTGTTAGGAGAGGACAGATATGAACAAAAGGCAGAATTAGACCCACTTGCTCCCCAGCCATGACTTCATAGAAGAGAACATAGCAGGGAAACAATGGGAAATAGTGATCAACACATAGTAAACAGTAAGCAGATGGTAGCTGTTGTTATTATTATGCTCAATATCATAAAATTGCCATCTTCAATTTCTTTAAAAATCCTCTATTTGAAAAGCTTTTCGAAGCATGGGAGTAGCATTTGGTTAATGTGAGTTTTGCACATTCCTAAATATGTGTTAATTTACTTCTTACATAGGCATTAGTTGTACAAAATTGACCTGGGAATTTAAAGCCTAAATGAGAAAAAGAAAAACAAAGTTTTTAGGGTTTTTTTTTTTAATATAGATTTCAAGGCTAAAGCAATAGCATAGTTTGTAGGATATCTGCCCTTGCTCAAGGCCAACCCAGGTTCTTTCCAGGCATCCCATATGGTCTCCAGAGTTTGCCAGGAGAAATTTCTGAGCACAGAGTCAGAAGTAAACCCTGAGTACATCCAGGTGTAGTACAAAAAAAAAAAATCTGCATTTTTTTATTCTTACAATAACATCATCCAAAATATCCAAAACAATATCTAAACTCTGATATGTAGATATATTTATTCTTACTATACAGATCAGGAAACTGAACACCAAAAGAAATAAAATCACTTTCTCAGGTTTATAGGACTATTTTATGGAAGAATTAAAAACTGTGTAAATCACAACCTTGGCTTCTTCCCTGTCCTCCAGGCCCTATTCACTGATATAAACCTACCCTCCCTGCTTTCTGTCAGTGTGTCAGCCAAGGGAATTCCTTGTAAACCTGATCATATAAGAGAAATTGAGAGAAAACTAGTGGAAGAATCTTCCCTAAGGTTCCTGAAGGTTCTCAAAGGGAGAGGAAGCAGATGGAAAAACAACTGGATCTGAGGAACGTTCTACCTGACAGTGTCGTGGATAGAGATATAAAGGCTATTTTCAGTTCCATGGTCTCCAAAGCCTAATGTTAACACACACAAACTATTCTGAAGAAAAGGCTGCCGCAAATCTTGACTCATTACATGGAACAAGAAAGTCTTAACTTATGCTTAAAAAAATACTATTTTTCCTAAACTGGATTACAACTTGCCTCTCTTCACCAAGCTGGTGGTTCTTAATTTTCAAACAACCATAAGGATGGAGAGACAGATCTAAGAGCATATATGTGCATGCAGGATTTCTGGGATAGATCCCCAGTATTTCATGGTCCCCAGAACAAGATTAAGAGCAAGCCCCAAGAACACAGAGTAGCCAGAGCACAGCCATGGATCAAAAACAACCAAAAATTAATATAAATGAATAAAAAGACCACCAGTGTACCCTAGTGAAGGAACTGAGAAAACCTATAGCTACCTTCAGAATTATTGGGACTCAAGATAAAATTCAATAGGCAAATAAGTGTGTTAGAGAATGTTTTATAGCCATTCCAATAAAAAAAACTAAATTTATAATGTAAGTTTTGTGTACTGGAGGCATTCTCTATCACAACTGACAGCTGAACACATGCTATTTTCATTGAGTTTTGGCAAGCACATCTGGTCTCTTATTCTTTTGCAAAATGTGGACAGTTCTGTATTACAAGGGAATTTAATGTCCATTTTCATTTAGTTTTGAAAGCTCTGTCTAATAGCTTATTAGGAAAGGTCCAGAAATTCTTTAAGCAAACTTGCATTTGATGACAGCCATCAGTAAATGCAGCTTTAGAGGCTGATTCGGAAACATTTTTTAGTTATCAAATATGGGCCTATTTGGATATTAAATTGAAATTTCAGCAAGGATTTTGTTAAGTAATATCTTCTAAGCAAGGATCAATTATAATGGCAATGATAAGCATACATCAGCATTTACAATATCTATTGTACAATTTTAACAATGGAACACAATTAAAAAAGTAAAATAATTATCTGTATCTAGCCCTAAAAACAAATTAGTATAATGGAAGAGATAGTACAGCAGGTCAGGCACTTTCCTTGCACACAGTCAACCTGGATTTAGTTCCCAGCACCCCACTGGATACACTAGGAGTGACCCCTGAGTGCAGAGCCTGGAACATGCCCCAAACCAAACAAAAAAAATCAGTAAATACATTCTCAACTGAAGAAATAGATCTAAACTTAGGATTATTAAGTAGCTTACCAACAATTATTAAAAAGTCTACCACATGGGGCTGGATCGATAGTGCAGCTGTAGGACGTTTGCCTTGTACTCAGCTGACCCAGTATGGACCTCAGTTTTATCCCGGTGTCCCATATGGTCCCCCAAGCCAGGATCAATTTCTAAGCACATAGCCAGGAGTAACCCCTGAGCGTCACCGGATGTGGCCCAAGAACCAAAAAAACGTAAATAAATCTACCACAGAAATCATTATCCAACATCAGATGAAACTTATGCAGTTACATATAATTTGATCCAATTAGTAATAATAGAATTGTGTTCTGATAAACATAAAATATTGCTAATGACTGCCTTTTTATTGCATTGCCATTATGCCTTCTAATAGTATCCTTTTACTCTCTTTCCCAAACTCAGCAGAACCTTGTAATTTACACTAACTGGAATTATCTATTACAATTATGTGACTTCTTAGATTATTGAGCACATTAACTATTCTAATACAGAAACCAAGCTTATAGTATCAATATATCATTTAAAATACATTGAAAAACTTGCTGATTTAAGTAATGTGTGATAACCTTTTTATTAGTTCATGAGTATGTGTGCCAATTAGCAAATGAATGAATTCTATTGCTTCTAATTTGAAAAAGAACTTTATAAAAGGCGCACGCTACGTTTCCATTTTATTTATATATAAAACAAATTCTAGTATAATAGAATTCAAGTCAGAAAGCAAAGAATGACTCCGAGTTGGCAGGCCATTTGTAGAGTAACCCAAGTACCACAGTTCATGGAAAATACTTGGCTATATTGAAAACAGGGTGATCAATCTGGTTACAAAAAAAAAACAAAAACAAACCAGGATTCACTTTATACCTGAAGAGGGCACAAAATAGGGGTATATGTCTTCAGGGTCAATATTCAACTTACAAGGAACTGGTATGGTGACTCTTGTTACTAAAATATTAAATGCCAACAATTTTACCCTTACCCCATTGCCACCTCACCTTCCCCAATATGTCCCCAACCTTCCTACTATTCAACAATTAAATGGACCTAATTTAAGATCCCCAGAATTAGACCCACCTTTATGTCAGTCAACCCTATAATCTACCTCTGATTGATCGGAGACATACTGGCTGGGAAACAGTTTTAGAGTCGCCCCTGAAAGTGCCTGGTTCATACCACGGACTTGGAAGGTATCTGAATCAATGCATTCAGAAAAGAATTCAGAAGAGGGAATCTACTGCCATCAATTCAAGCAGAGCTCTTCTGATCTAGATAAATGCATACAGAGTGGTCATGAACATCTAAGAGGTGCTCAAAGTTTTTCAGATGAAAATAAAAATATTTCTTAACAATTTTCATCAATACTGTTTTTAAAATGTAGATTTTTATTATTACTGTTGTAATTGAGTTAATAGCCAAACATATATTTAGCTTATAAGACCAATTGGAACTGCAGAGTTTTTTTTTTTTATTGTTAGTTTGTTTTTGGTTTTGGGGCCACACCAGGCAGCACTCAGAGGTTAATCCTGGCTCTGCCTCAGAAATTGCTCCTGGCAGGTTTGGGAGAGCATGTAGGATGCCAAGGATCCAACCTGGGTTGGTCCTGGGTAAGCCAGGTGCAAGGCAAATGATCTACATGCTGTGCTATCACTCCAGCCCCTGGAACTGAAGTCTTGACTGTAACTTCTTCTTTAGGGTATTTTATTACACCTGAACAAAGTTATCCTCCTCCCACGCACATCTTTGGCGGCACAGAACTTTTCCTCATTTAAGTATTCATTAAACTTTTGAAAATGCTTTTGATTACCTTGTGAAATCAAAATTTCTTTTGTAAACTTTCTGCATTGCCTTATTATATGTTCTCAAGGAAGAGTTCCTGCTCCCTAAGAACTAGAAATTATAGAAAAACTGTTACCTGATTTTTTTTGTTTTGGACAAAAGACATTCTTCTCTAAGCCATCTTATAAGGGCGGGAGTTCACTCGAGACTCAGTTCCATTCCCAGCCCTACATGCAGCCCTAGTCCCCATCCAGAATCTCTATGTGGCCCTGGTGGCCCACAGCAGCAGCCTGGTTTCCAGAGTCCCTTGAGCATCACTTAGATGCCCCCTGACAACCCCACATTCTCCACTGCATGTCCTACATTGCACGTAGGGGGATGTATTTTTAAATACTGAATTTTAAAAGATAAATTTTATACGTGTCCTACATTAAAATAGTCCCTTGCTGCTTGAATTTGGACAAAGAGTAAAGGCTTTTAAGATTATTCTGATAAAGTTGATGGTGGGGTTGAGTCAAGATACAGAATAGCAGAGGGTGGGAGTCTTTTTCCAAAACCATGCAAGCTGCTCCTGAACTCTGACTCCTCCTTCCATTATGTTTTACATTTAGCTGAAATGGAGCGAGCACTTGTTTTTTGAGAAACGGTCATAAACCTGGCAGATGTCCCTCTGGGTTCTTCCTTCACTGAAAAGTTCCCATCCTCACTCTTCCCAAAGTTCTCATTCCACATCTGGACTTTCACAGAAGCCTCTATGTTACTCTCCACAATTCCCTATTCTTTCCTTTTAATTTATGGGGAGATCAGAGAGCACTTAAAACTTGCAATTCTCCTCTTCTCTTTCCCGCTGCATGAGACAGAACCTGTGGTTTCAGTCAGAAAGATTCTTGACTCTCCAGAGGAAATGCAGGAAGAGACGTTTCTGAGCTCCAGATGTTTACTGAACGTTTAGCCTCATGTTCCCCACGTATCCTCAATTATTCCTCAAAACCACCTGTGAGACTGCTTATTCCCACACTGAAAACACAGACAGGGGGCTCAGAGATCTTATGTAATCTTATGAAAAATCACACAGTGACAGTGAAAGCTGGAAAAAGAATCTACTCATAGATCCATCCAGATTCAAAGCCTATGTCATTGGAATGATTTGTAGAAATGACAAATAGTCATGTTTTTTATGTTCTTACCAGTTTATATTACAAAGCCATCATGATCCTAAACGTATTTCTTTCCTAAATTATTTTACACTATTGTAAAATATGATACATAGTAATAAAATCATATGTATATGACTTATTTCTTTTGTTTATACAACTGACATAAATGTTATCTGCCCTGGTGGACACTATAAAGTCTACAGGGTATGTGGGCAAAGCAAAGATCATTAAGTTTTTCTACCCTTTCAAAAATATTAAATTAAAATTACTCCCGTGCAGATTCCCAACTCTAATCACCTTGTTTGTTTTCTTAAAGATTAAGTGTGTCTGCAAGCACTTTGAGAAGATGAATCTCTCTCTGAATGTTTTTAGCTTTATTATCTCAAGGGCCTAAAAGAGGTCCACCAAAAATCGTTGCCTCAAATTCTGAAAATGTGTGTTAAACCAATCCCTCTGAATCCTCCACTGTATATCTAAAGAGTTTTATATTCAGCTATTTTGTGCTGTGGCATAAAATGCTTTTATTTAGAGAAAATAAATTAAAATATGTCTGTAAATTTTTTAAGATTTCCACCAACTCCTTCATGTGTTTACTTAAAGAAATTCAAGCAATTCAAAAAAATCAACTTGGTCTAGCAAAGTACAAGTGTTTCCATCTTTCTTTTAAGTATTCTTACTAAAGTGCATACTTTAGTGGCATATTTTTTATGAGACACTCAACATCGCTATGAAGACACTTAAACAATTCTGAAGGGAATGTGAAGAGAATAAAACAGCATACATTGTTAGATAGAAATTTTACTTGAAATAAATTACATAATTATGAGGCTAGAGTAGGGGAATAGCTGTCACTACCCCCTCCACAAATAAGTCCTAGAGATCACAAACAAAAAAAAAAGGTTAAGGTCTACATATTCTTTCTGTAATCATTTTTCAGTATTAAATGAAATTCTAGTTGACCTTATTCTAGAAATATCTTTTTGTATTTATCTTACTAAACTTCACAGGTCTTTCAAATAATTCAATCATTAATTGGAATAGTATATGAGGAAAGTATATTGCAATGAGAGGGTTTTGCTGTGTATTTTTACAGTCTTGACAAATTGATGCATTACCAGAGGCATTTCTTCCACACCTAATACATAGTATTAAGAAGAAAAGCATACTGCTTAGCAAAGCATTTTAAAAGATAGTCTTTATCATGATAGTGTATCTTTTACAATCCCCAGCATCCCTATGGTCCACTGAACCTGCCAGGAGTGATTCCTAAGCTCAGAGCCAGAAGTGAATCCTGAATGTGGCCAGGTATGGCTCAAAAACAATGAAATTTTCCTATACGTGGATGTAACTGGAATCTATTGTGCTGAGTAAAATAAATCAGAGGGAGAGAGATAGACACAGAAAAATCTCACTCATCTATGGGTTTGAAGAAAAATTAAGGACATTGTTGTAATAATGCCCAGAAACAATAGAGATGAGGGCCAGAAGGACCGGCTTACAATATGGAACTTACCACAAAGAATGGTGAGTGCAGTTCGAGAAATAACTACACTAACAACTATCATGACAATCTAGATGAGTGAGAGAAGTAGAATGCCAGTCTCGAATACAGGCTGGGGTTAGGAAGGAGGGAGGGGACACTGGTGAAGGGGGGTGTTCTGTTTATGACTGAAACCCAACTACAGTCATGCTTGTAATCATAGTGCTTAAGTAAATATTTTATTAAAAAAATAAATAAATGAAAAATGTGAAAGAAAAAAACAAACAAACATCACCTTTTGATCTCTGGGGGTGTGAACCAGCTAGTAGAGCACCTGGCTTGCCTGAAGTTCAATCCTGAGCACCACCCACCTATTATGCAAGGTGCAATCCCAGTGTGGAACCCCAGGCAGTTTCTAGCACACTGAAGTTAAGTTTGTGTAACACCACAACTAAAGTATGTGACCCCCAGAGAATACATTATCTAGATTTGAAACCCTGATCTTCAGAATAAAAATAGGGAAAGGAAGGAGGGGCAAAGACCATCAAGTTCCATAAATTTTTGAACCTCTGATTTCTTCAACATGGTAAACTCACCTAAATCTCAGTTCCAATATTGTTCATGAGTTTTGTTTCATTTCATAGTCATGATTATTTGAATTACTCAGCCAAAGAATTGAGCTCAATCTCCAGCTCTCTTCTCCCTCGAAATCAGGCTGATGTCACCTGGCTCAAAGTCTGACCTGCTGATTTACATGGTTGCTCTTTAAGCCATGACCAAATATGACTCATCTTGTTAAAAAAAAAAACTCAGAGAAAAAAAATCTTAATGATACATCAAAAATAACAAAGACACCCCTGTTACTGAAAATATGCCAAGGATTTAGGGCTTTCTAACAGGAGTCAGGATGAAAAAGACCAGCCAGATGTTTTTATTACATAATAGTTTACAACTGAGGTTTATTTTAAACCAAATCTGTTTCTAAAAATTATAATTGTCACTGTAATTTACATACTAGCCAGCACACAGATATTTTAATATGGATTAAAGAGCAGCATTTGGAGGGGGTTAGAAAGAAATTGAACAGCTAAATCTATAAACACTAAAGTGATATAAACATATCTATTACAATTTAGAAGGACTTCCTTAAATATGCAAGAAGAAAATGATACATTGTAGACTGGGAAAACTATATCTGGAGGGTGCTGAGTAGGAATGTTCTTGATGAGTTATAGGAAAATATTAATGTGACAAAAACATAGCAAAGTGTGGCCAATAGTAAAAGGAACAAGGCCATATCATGCAGGGCATATGGCTCACTTCCAAACTTTTGTTCTACCTTAAGCATGCTTGAAAAACCATAGGAAGATTCTGAAGGAAAAGATCTATAATCAAATTTCTATCTAAAGTGTGACTTGGACTGTATGGAAAGAATGGGCTGGAAACGGGAAAAAGAGAAAATGGGGTAAAATAATGTGAAAGATTGGCAATGGTTCTATTAAAATATTTAAGATAAATGGGAAACAGAAAATATAGCACTGATAGGATTTGAACAGCAAACTGTATTTGAGAGATATGAGGAAACAAGTGCGAAGAGCAACACCTATCTTTATGAGGCATCGAGTAGTTGGTCGATGAAGATAGTGAAATGGCATGAAGGAACACTCAAGAAAGATTTTATCTGGTTGAGCTGAGAAGCAGAGATCAAGAGTTCCAGGGTAAGACTAGTCAATCATACTTATTTTCTATTATTTTACCTATAGTTTATAGTAATATAACTATGACTATATTGTTATTTTGGTAGGTTCATGCTCTTCACCAGGAAAACCATGATAATAATTACAGATTTTCTAGATACAAGATACTAATTCTCAATCAATGACTAATAGGAGCTGGAGTGATAGTACAGTAGATAAGCCACTTGCTTTGCATGTGGCTAACAAAGGTTCAATTTCCAGGATCCTATATTCCCTGAGCACCACCAGGAGTGATTCCTGAGTACAGACCCAGGAATAGCCCCTGAGAACTACCAGGTGCTCAGAAATCAGAAACCAAACTACTTAAAATAATATATTTTTATACATATAATTCATATATTTTCTACTGAGGTTAGAGAGGTAATGCAGAGAGTAAATTAATTTCTGAAAAGGCACAAGTTTCCCTAACACAGAAGGGATCACTAGCAGAGCCAAGAGTAAGCTCAGAGCATTATCACATAAGGAACTAGAGAGACATCCTATTGCTAATGGTTCACAAACTAAAGAAACGTGACACTGGCAGGAAATATTGGAAAGAACCAAGATTACCTAGAGAGAAGATTCAAGCAAAAAGGACAAAACTGGTTTAACAGAAGAGTCACAGGAGAAAATGCCTGTATCGCATGAAAAGTAGAAAAAATGTGATGGCCCGGAGGCTTCATAATATCTACAATGTAGAGCAATAGAATCAAGCTTAGGAAATAAAAAAAAATTTAAATAGAGTAATGTTTTATAATAGCAAACAAATTTCATTGAATTTGTACCATGTTTGCAGGACTGCACTAAATGCTCTCCATGTACAATTTCATGTACAATTGTGTTATTTAATTTACTCTGACGCCTGTGGCATTAAGTTGTCTCACGGCCAATAATTTTAATCTTTATTTAAGCACCATGATTACAAGCATGATTGTAGTTGGGTTTCAGTCATAAACAGACACCAATACAACATTCCCACCACCAATGCTCTCCTGCCTGAGCTTATCCCCTGTCTGCATTTGAGACAGGCATTCTACTTCTCTCACTCTTCAACATTGTCATGATAGTTAGTGTAGTCATCTCTCTAACTAAACTCACCACTCTATGTGGAGAGCTTCATATAGTGAGCCGATCATTCTGGCCCTCATCTCTATTGTCTCTGGGCATTATTACAATAATATTTTTAATTTTTCTTAAAGCCCGTAGGTGAGTGAGACTATTCTGTGTCTATTTCTCTCCCTCTGACTTATTTCACTCAGCATAATAGAGTCCATGTCCATCATGTATAGGAAAATTTCATGACTTCATCTCTTCTGACAGCTAAAGAATATTCCATTGTGTATATGTACCACAGTTTCTTTAGCCATTCATCTGTTGAAGGGCATCTTGGTTGTTTCCTGAGTCTGGCTATTATAAATAGCACTGCAATGAATATAGATGTAAGGAAGGGATTTTTGTATTGCATTTTTGTGTTCTTAGGGTATATCCCTAGGAGCGGTATAGCTGGATCATAGGGGAGCTCAATTTCCAGTTTTTTGAGGAATCTCCATATTGTTTTCTATAAAGGCTGGACTAGATGGCATTCCCAACAGCAGTGAATAAGAGTTCCTTTCTCTTCATATTCCCACCAGCACTGATTGTCTTGTTCTTTGTGATGTGTGCCAGTCTCTGTGGCGTGAGATGGTACCTCATTATTGTTTTGATTTGCATCTCCCGATTAGTGATGTGGAGCATTTTTTATGTGTCTTTTGGCCATTTGCATTTCTTTTTTGAGGAAGTGTCCATTCATTTCTTCTCCCCATTTTTTGATGGGGTTAGATTATTTTTTCTTGTTTAGTCTGTCAGTACCATGTATATTTTCGATATTAGCTCCTTATCTGATGGGTATTGGGTGAATAGTTTCTCCCATTCTGTAGGTGGCTTTTGTATCCTAGGCACTATGTCCTTGAGGTGCAGAAACTTTCCAGCTTAATATATTTCCATCTGTTTATCTCTGCTTCCACTTATTTGTAGAGTGCTGTTTCCTCCTTGAAGATGCCTTTAGTTCCAATATCCTGGAGTGTTTTACCTACGTGTTGTTCTATATGCCTTATGGTTTCAGGGCTAATATGAAGGTCTTTAATCCATTTGGATTTGACCTTTCTGCATGGTGTTATATGGGGGTCTGAGTTTGTTTTTTTGCAAGTGTCGGCCAATATTTTAAAGACAGGACAAGAAGCTTGACCACTGATGAAAAGGAAATGAGACTGAAAAATATTTAATATTCTTTTTAGTATTTAAAAACAATCAAAAAAAACAAGCCATTTCCTATATGTTCCTAAATATTGTTAAACAATACAAATAAGAGAGGTCTCTGCGCTGGGCCAGCTTTTTTTTCTTTTTCTTTTTTTCTTTTTTTACATGCCTAACTATAGTTGGGTTTCAGTCATAAAAAGAAGCCTTTACCAGTGCAACATTCCCACCATCAATGCCCCTATCTCCCTCCTTCCCCACCCCTTGCCTATAATCCAGACAGGCATTCTACTTCTCTCACTCATTAACATTGTCATGATAGTTAGTATAATCATCTCTCTAACTACACTCACCACTCTTTGTGGTGAGCTTGGCACTGAGAGCCATGGACCAGCTTTTATTTGAGGACATCGGTGATGGCTTTCAGGCATTTAGAACTATTCTAAAATTTCCATCAGTAGAGTCCTATAAACTTGGAGATATTTGAATTTCAAGTGTAAAACTGGAATGTCATTCTTGCTTCACCCTTTAAAATTGCTGGCCTTTAATTGTTCACTTTTTTTAAATTTCTGTGATAAATATTATTTTTCCTTCATCTGGTCCATTATCACTACTTCTATTCTTTGAGGCATGTGTACATATATACATATACAATATGATTATAGATTCAAGATTTAATTTTCACATTTTTATTGATGTTACATTCATTATTATATGATAGCATGACCATTTATACCTTGTCAAATATATGTTTTGAATGTATACTTTCATATTAAAAATAAAGTTATCCATTCTTTTTACCATTTTTTCATGTCTCTTTGAAGCATACAGCTACAAATAATGCATTTAGCAGCCTCATACAATTATTCTCTATATGTGAGCTTTCTCTTGGCATGATGAAAGACCATGACTAATTTCAAAGAAACCTTATGTGTGGAACATTTTTTTTTTTTGGTTTTTGGACTATATCCAGTATGCTGAGGGGTTACTCCTGGCTCTGGGCTCAGAAATTGCTCCTGGCCTGGGAGATGCCAGGATTCAAGATGCCAGGATTCAAACCATCGTCCATCTTAGGTCTGCTGAGTGCAAGGCAAATGTCTCACCACTGTGCTATCTCTCTCATTTTGTGCAACTTTTTAAGACTCACAAAGCAATTCAAAAATACAGAAATACAAATACAAATACAAAAACACAAAAAATACAGAAATATAAAAATACCATTCGGGGGAAAAAAACACATTTCAACTACTGAAGTCATGGATATTCTTTTTTATAAGAAGACATTTTATCTTTTATTCCTAGGCAATTTTCCTTTATGTTCAAGAGATTGTTCAAAATTAATTAACTATATCAAACAAAAGAATAATCACAATTATACAAAGCTGTCCCAAAGAACCACCAAAATAATCCAGATGACATATAGATTAATTTTGGGAATTACCAACCCAGTCAAGACTAACTAAATAGAAGAAACACTGTGATGCGGGATCAGTTATTTCCTGAATTCTCTCTGTGTGTGTTCACATATTTCAAAACTCATTAAGCAACACTTATTTTATGTACAAAGGCTTGACTTCAAATCAACTAAGTTCCCAGAATTTTCATTCTTTCAATAGATTCAGAAAGAAATGTGGCACGCAGGTAGAAAATGAGCCCTGAGCTAAATAATTACTTGTCAGTTGTTTCAATGAACTCAAACACATTCTAACCCTTCGATAAGTATTTGTTTTAGTTAGTGGGAGTGTTGAGTGTGTTTATAGCAAATTTTTGTCACTTAATTTGCTGAAATTATGATTAACAGAAGAATGACAAAGAAGTGGAATGTAGATCCATTCCAATTCTTCATTAAAACCACCAGTCCTGTCCCACCCAGTCTCAAACACAAATACATGCATATGCATATTTATAAAAGTAACATCAAGACTTCCAGAATGGCTACAAGACTTTATAAGTCTAGAGGCCTAAATATCTGTTTAACCATACTGCACAAGTAATGGAAAATGTGGACAAATGTATGTATTATACATTTGAAAATCATGGCATAGAAAAAGGGTGAAGATCAGTCTTCCTACATTCTAATGAGCATTTCTTCATCACAGGAGCATGGCATTCCCACTGACCTGGGCTATGCAGTAGCCCCACACCATTCCGGTGTCTATCCTGTACATGTGCAGCTGTACGAGGCATGGAAAAAGGTTTGGAATATTAGAATCACCAGCACTGAAGAATACCCACACCTGAAACCAGCAAGATACCGGAAGGGCTTCATCCACAAAAACATCATGGTGAGCTGTCTTCAGCATGCACAGGGTACAAATAATTCAGCCAGAATTCTATTCCTCATCTGCAAGAGGAACAGAAATGCCATGTTTTCAAAAACCACTGTAGGAATAACTCCATTTTTGTCGGATTCATACTTGTTATATCAAAGCAGTGGATTTTTTTTGTTAAATTTTATTTCTAATCTATTCTAAATTAGAGCATAATCAGTTGCACTGATCCTACTACTCTTAAGACAGCACTAATGTGAAAATACTTAGAAAAATATTGCACTTAGGTTATGATTCATCTTCAAAAGTCATCAACTCTGCAAAAACTTCTTAAGTACATGAAACTGAAACCAACTCATAGATTAACCATGCTGTTTTTACAAGCCAAACCTGGCTCCTCCCTTCAAATGTAAGGCTTAAAATAAAAAAGGAGAAAAATTATTATAAATATTATAAACAATTTAAAGCACAAATGAAACATGAAATTAGTAAAATAATTCCAAATCTCTCCAATGTTCCTCTTTATTGTTGTTTTTTGGGTTTGTTTTTTTTTTGGTTTTGGTTTTGGGGTTTCTTTGTTTTTTGGGGCTACACTGGGTGATACTCAGGGATTACTCCTGGCTATGTGCTCAGAAAACCCTCCTGGCTTGGAGGACCATATGGAAAGCCAAGGATTGAACAGAGGTCCTTCCTGGATCAGCCACTTGCAAGGCAAACGCCCTACCACTGTGCTATTGCTCCGGCCCCTGTTGTTTTTATTACATTGACAACAACTGTATATTATCCAGATATATCCTTCTTAATGTCTTGTGAGATTTAAAACCTAATAATTAAACTCTAATTTTTTCCACAAAGTGGAAAAATCAAAGAACACCTTTGAAAAATCAAGGTCATCAGAATGAGGCTTTGGGCATTAAACATATACTTGGGGTGTGGGGGAGGAACACTGCACAAAAGGGACTCCTAAACTTGCCTAACTATGTCTGCCCCACAAAAATTCGGTAGAACTGCTTTTCTCTAATATTCCTTATGCCAGTTAAAGTTATAGGTGCCTAATGACATTTAACTTGGACCAACTTTCAACTTTTCTCTCAATAAACAATATATGGAGCCAGAATGAAAGCACAGTGGTAGAGCATTTGCCTTGCATGTGACTGACCCTGGATTGACCTGGGTTCAATCCCTAGTATCCCAATATGGTCACTTAAGGCTGCCAGACGTGATTTCTCAGTGCAGAGCCAGGACCAACCCTTGAGTGCCATCAGGTGTGGCCCTAAAACCAAAATAAATAAATAAATAAATAAATAAATAAATAAATAAACAAACATATATATATATATATATATGAGATGGGAACATAACTCTCATTCTAGCCCAATCTGCTGGGCCCACTGATTCAATGTGAGCTCTTTGTGCCTCCAGCTGATACTCTTTTGAGTAAATAAAGAAGACCTGGTTTATATTGTAACTAAAAATCTTTCAATATTCTTTTGTCATTTAAATATCATGTGCAGTTGTTAGTAGAATTCTGAACTAAAGGCTTTATTCAAGGCTCTTTTGTTCTGCTAGGAAACTTGCTTGGAAATGTCTTTAGAGATATGTTCATTTTTCATTTCTCCTAAAATATATTTTACCTGTATATTTTACCTACACTATACATGTGTGGCTCTTTCAAGTAACAAAAGCTTTCACAGATTTCCCATCTTGATGAATGTCCCTATGTTTCCACTTTTGAGGCAATCTATTAGCACGCTTATTTGCTTTGTGTTATCTTGAATAAGCATCTGCAGTGGAAGATGTTCAGCAATTAGTTAATCATGTAGTAGCAGAGGACAGGGCTGAAATAATCTAACTAGAGATACAAGAGGAGAACACAAGAGCCAAAATGCCTTTCAAGCGGTTTAAAAAAAAAATGAATAGCGGCCTGAGAGATAGCATGGAGGCAGGGTGTTTGCTTTGCATGCAGAGGACTGTGGTTCGAATCCCGACATCCCATATGGTCCCCTGACCAGGAGCGATTTCTGAGCGTAGAGCCAGGAGTAACCCCTGAGCGCTGCCGGGTGTGACCCCAAAACCAAAAACCAAAAACCTAAAACAAAAAAACAAACAAACAAACAAACAAAAAAACGAATGATGCTACTCAAACCTTTAATTATTTGGGAATGTACTTCTCCCAAATTATTATGGAACATTTAATTCAATTACATCTCTGACCACTTTCTTTTAGTTGTTGGATTTGTTCATAATTCTATGGGAATAAATGATACTTCTGAATCTAGACATTATCAGCACTAATCCTACACAATAAAACTGAAGTACCTTCAACTATTTTATCAAGTTCTTTAAGAAGTCAATATTTGCAAACTTACTGAAATAAATGGGATGCATAACATTTTATTCACACAGCAATATACTAAATGGCCTGAAAATGTTTTGTAAAAAAAAAAAAAACCTCTGCAATATTTAAACTTATTTTGAGATGAATTTAAGCTTAAGATAAGATCTGGTGTGTATTTCAACAATGTTCTTTCAAGGATAAGGAAATCCTGTGAAGATAATATTTTGAAAGCAGAAAACACCTATTAAAGAAAAGTGCTGTAAGAATCAAATCAGAAAAAAATTTTAAAATCAAACCAGTGCTGGAGAGATAGACCAGCAGTAGGGCATTTGCCTTGCATGCAGCCAACCCAGGACGGACGGTGGTTCGAAACTTGGCATCCCATATGGTCTCCAAGCCTGCCAGGAGCGATTTCTAAGTGCAGACCCAGGAGCAAACCCTGGGTGTGATCCACAATAAAATAAAATAAAAATAAAGTCAAAAGAAACACCTCCCTTTATATAGTGCATAAGCCATTGTAGACCTATAAAAGTATATTCATTAATTTGTGCTGCTCCATTTGCAGAGTAACAAACATGTGTGATAATGAAAAGAAAAATTTAGCTGAGTAGGGCCAGAGCGATGGTGCATCCGTCGAACGATTGCCTTGCACGCGGCTAACCAGGACAGATCATGGTTTGAGCTGGTGTCCCATATGGTCCCCCAAGTCAAGAGTGATTTCTGAGCGCATGGCCAGGAGTAACCCTTGAGTGTCACCGTGTGTGGCCCTCCAAAGAAGTTAGCTGAATAATCTATCATTTTCTATGTTTTGTTCAAATCTTCTTTTATAATTCTTCTGATACTTTACCAAGAAAGTTCTAAGAATGGGGAGGAGGAGAGGGAATGCCTTCTTAAAAATGTATATAACTGATGCAAATGACTTTCATATCTACAGGATGAAAAAAGTTCTTTTTTTTTTTTTTTTTGATTTTTGAGTCACACCCAGCAGTGCTCAGAGGTTACTTCTGGCTTTACACTCAAAAATTGCTCCTGGCAGGATTTGAACCACCATCCTTCTACATGCAAGGCAAATGTCCTACCTTTATGCTATCTCTCCAGCCCCGAAAATACTCCTTTTCTAAGTGACTTTTTATCATTTTGATAATTTACAAAAATTACTAACAAGATATACAATCTCTATTTTGGAGCAGATAGACTTCAAATTTAGAATTTGGGGGCAATAACTGAAGTTTGCATTAAATGATATTGGGGGCTAGAACAAATACATCATTTATGCCTCAAATATTTATTCTAACTTAAAATGCATTTATTAAGAATAACAAATTGATAATTGAGGTCAGAGCAATAGTACAGTGGTTAGGGTATTTAACCTGTAAGAGTTAATTCGGGTTCAATCCATCATCCCATATGGTTCCTTAAACCCACCAGGAGTGATCGGTCGCTGAGCACATAGCCAGGAACAGGCTCTAAGCACCTCTGGGTGTCACCAAGAAAAAACAAATAATAATTAATACTTACTTAATCTTCAGCTTCTAAGACGTATGCAGATTTTTTAAAAGCATTATCCTTAAACATTAGCATGAACAATTCCAATAATATATTAAATCTCATTTTTACTTCTTATATTAACTCTTAGATGCTTGTTTATACTTGAAGGACTAGGGGTTTGAAGAACAATTGGCTAAAATTATTCAAAGTTTATATCAGTTTTAAAATATTTCTGTAACCCAGTATTCTTTTTGTTGTAATGTCATTTTTACTGTGTGAAAGTGAATTAGTTTGAGTTCAGGAGTAATACCAGGCTATATATTAACTCTATAACCTATAACTATATAACCTATAACTCTATTAACCTATAGGAAATAGGTTGTTTCTTGGTAAATTACTTGGTTAATTAATTGGTTGATAAAAACCCATGAATTAATTGGTTGATAAAAATTTTTCTCCTACTTATCTATTTTTTTCAGGTCCTTCCAAGGCAAACCTGTGGGCTTTTCACACACACAATTTTCTACAAAGAATATCCTGGTGGTCCTAAAGAGCTGGACAAGAGTATCCAAGGAGGTGAACTATTTTTTACAGTGGTTCTCAACCCAGTAAGTACTTTGAGTTATTTGCCAAATAAATAATTTTTAAAATGACAGGTGGTTGAAAATTTAAGCTTGCCAGAAGACAGTTACCAGCTAATGAATTATGAAGTTCTAGCTTGAAAACAGGATTTAAAACTAAATGGAATCACATCTAGAGCTAATAGCGAACTCATCCATCCAACACAGATTCAAGACTGGAGTGACTTGTGTAAGCACCAGCAGACCAGTCTTCCCTGATAAATGGCCAGAATTCAAGTAGTCTTGCTTTTATAGAAATAAGATGTTCACTTTCATTTAGTTGACTAATACCACTACTATTTTTTCTGTAAAGAGAAATTCTAAACTTAATGGGAGAAGAATTAGTCATTTAAAAGATATTCCTGTTAGAGTTTATCTTGCTGGCTTCAGGCTAGAACAGGGCATTGTGTTTAATGCAATTATGTTTGTCCCCTCTTCACTTCTTAATATGTGTGTGCCAGCCTCACAATAAATCATTCACACATGTTTTAGCTTCAGGCAAGTATTATACAACTGTGTAGAGAAAGAAAACCAAATGAAGTACACTGAAGGGAAGGGGAAAATATTCACTAATATGAAATGTAAAACTAGGTTTATTTATCTGGAGATGTGTGTACTTGCTCTTAGCAATAGCAAAATTCAAGAGGAAAAATACACAACTTTACAAATATGGGATAGGACCTATCAATATAAACTTTAGTTAAGATCAAGATAAAGACAACAGAATTTGAAAACCTGCTCTTGACCTTAATTTTACAAGTCCTACAAATAAAATTACAGATACTTTTCATTATTTGTTCTTATTTAGTAACTTTCTCATATCTTAGAAAATGAGATTGAGGAAGTGCAATTCATCATTGGGGGAAAAAAATCAGCATTTGTATAAAAAAGTTCAGCATAGCTTGGGGTAGCAAGAAATTACCTTTCTGGAAATTTATCAGCTTTGATGGCCACAAATATGAATACTTCTGATTTATACATAAGAAAATATATTCTTATAACTTAATGTTTTTTATAAATAGATAAATCTTTGGCATCTTCTTATCTGGTATTTTTTTCATGTGTTTCTTCAGTCAGTGTTATGCAGGGATAAATACTTAAGCCATTATTTTGCTATGAACTGAAGTCTCGATTATAATGTTCTTGACATGCTAAAATTGTTCACCATTTTAATTTTGTTTGGTATACAAAACTCTGTGTTTTACATTCCCTTTCATCAAAATAAAACAATGAGAGTATGAACAGAATAATCAATTTAATTCTTCTAACCAACAGTTGCTTTGGTGCTTAACAAATTTCAAGTGTTACCATTTCAAAAATTTCTAAACAAAATTAGTTTCATTTAACATCAAAATTACATCATTCATGCATGATTAAGTTATAAAAAATATAGTTTTTTCTAATTCAAAAACAGATCATTAGGAAAAAGTTGTAGTAAAGCTTATGTTAATCTTGCTTACAAAAGTGGATTAAATTAAATGAATAAACACTTTATATACTTAGGTAATCTTACTATTTTCAGGAGCTTATCAATTGTATTTTATGTTTTTATCTGTCTTGAAGAAAATATAGATATAGATAAAATATTGGATATAGGATACAAAGGAAGAACAAACTTCTCCATATAAGTTAGTCTTTCTTAATTTAGAAAATTTTCAGTAGATAGTCATTTTCAGATTGACACTTTCAGACAACCTTACCAAAGAATTTAGTTTTCTTTCTTATATTTAAACCCACTTTAATGCTGAGATTAAAAATAAATCAAAGTTGGGGTCTGAGAGTTGGTGCAGACGGTAGGGGGTTTGCCGTGTATGATCCCCCAGTGTCCCATATGGTCCCCCAAGCCAGGGGCGATTTCTGAGCACATAGCCTCAGCATCACTGGGTATGGGCCAAAAACAAAACAAAAAAAATTAGAGTTTGTCAGACACCTTTTTTTTAATATCTTTATTTAAACACCTTGATTACAAACATGATTATGGTTGGGTTTCAGTCATGTAAAGAACACCTCCCCCTTCACCAGTGCAACATTCCCATCCCCAATGTCCCAAATCTCCCTATTTCCCACTCCACCCCCGCCTGTACTCTAGACAGGCTTTCTACTTCCCTCATTTATTCTTATTGTTAGAATAGTTCTCAATGTAGTTATTTCTCTAACTGTACTCATCACTCTTCATGGTGAGCTTCATGTAGTGAGCTGGAATTTCAGCCCTTCTCTCTTTTGTTTCTGAAAATTATTGCAAGAATGTCTTTTATTTTTCTTAAAACCCAAGATGAGGGAAACTATTCTGCATCTTTCTCTCTCCCGCTGACTTTTTTTTTTCACTCAGCACAATAGATTCCATGTACATCCATGTATGGAAAAATTTCATGACTTCATCTCCTGACAGCTATATAATATTCCATTGTGTATATGTACCACAGTTTCTTTAGCCATTTATCTGTTGAAGGGCATCTTGGTTGTTTCCAGAGTCTTGTTATGGTAAATAGTGCTGTAATTAATATAGGTGTAAGGAAGGGATTTTTGTATTGTATTTTTGTGTTCCTAGGGTATATCCCTAGGAGTGGTATAGCTGGATTGTATGGGAGCTCAATTTCCAGTTTTTGGAGGAATCTCCATATCACTTTCCATAAAGGTTGAACTAGACCACATTTCCTACCAGCAGTGGATAAGAGTTCCTGTCAGACACCTTCAAGTAGGCAACAACTCCCAATGAATTTTCTGGAATGGCAACTCCAACTTTTGGAAGCAACTGGAAGTGTGTTTGAAAAATTTTCACTTTTGGAGTCTTTCTAAATCAGAGGGAGAATGAATCATTAGCTAGTGATTTGTCTTGTAGAATAAAATAAGGAGTGATGGTCCAGTTACCATGAATTTTCCACTTTTTAATTGGATACTGTTTATATAAAAATTAGTAAAGATCAGAGTTTACTGAGTTATGCTAGTAAAAAATACTCTTTAAGGTCAGAATGGAGGGGCCAGAACAGTGGGGTTTTCTGTTTGCCTTGCATGAGGCTAACCCAGACCAACCTGGGCTGACCTCAGCATCCCATATGAACTCCCCTATGGTGCCATGAGTGATTTCTAAGTGCAGAGCCAGGAGTAACCCCTGAGCAATGCTGGTGTGGCCCAAGAACCAAAAAAATAAAAAAATAAAAAACTATATATAAGATCAGAATGGAAATGAAAAAAATTTGATGAAATCAAAGACATTAGAGACAGCAAAGATATAACTTTTAATTTTATTGAACTTATAGACAGCCATTGTAAGCTGAAGTAATACCTTCGGCTTGGATTAGAAATGTCATTTTCGGGGCTGGAGAGATAGCACAGTGGTAGGGTATTTGCTTTGCACTCAGCCAACCAAGGACTGACAGTGGTTCGAATCCCGGGGTCCCATATGGTGTCCCGAGCCTGCCAGGAGCAATTTTTGAGCACAGAGCCTGGAGTAACCCCTGAACCCCTGAGCACTGACACTTATGACCCAAAAACAAACAAAAAATGTCCTTCTCTGCAAATACTGAATGAGATGGACAATTATTGCGGAAGGGTCTTTGTGTCTTAAAAACACTCCTAAGCATTAAAGTTTAAATACACATAGTTAAAAATGAAAGCAAAAATAAAGGAAAATGCAACTCCATTGGGTGAAATAGTATCGGGCCACAGTATCAGTCACAATACCAACTACCAGTATTATTTCAGGATGAAACTAAATACCTCTTGTGTTAACTGAAATAGATGACAGCAAAGATACTTAAAATCCTTAAACAGATTAAGTCTCTATTGTAGTATGTTCAACTGCTACCAAAGACATTTTCATTGCTACAAGAAAAAAGTGTCAAACAAGTCAATTCAAACAAAGAGTTACATAGAATTGTTAGTTTGGTCTAGGCCTGATGAGGTTAGATATAGAGGTTTAATCAAATTTTGTTTGTTTGTTTGTTTGGTGGACCAAAGTCTGTGGTGGTCAGAGCTCATGGTTAGTTCAACACTCAACGATCAGTTTTGGTAGGGCTCAGGAGACCACATGGGGTGCCCAGATTGAACCCGGGTCAGACATGTGCAAAAAATAAACAACCTACCTGCTGAGCACCCACATTATAGATTTAATTTGGGTCACTTGGGAGTAGGCCCATCAAAATATATGAGCCTGAGACCCCTGAAGAACTAAATTCTTTTTCTGGAAACTTCTGATTATATTTTACTTTTCTAGATAGCTCCTCCTAGAAGACAGAAAAATATTTATAGCCAAAAAAATTGGTCAGGCTGTAATGATAGTACAGTGGATAGGATACTTGCCTTGAATGCATCTAACCTGGGTTTGATCCCCAACACCCATTTTGGCCCTTTTAGCCCCACCAGGAGCGATTCCTGAGTGCAGAGCCAGGGTGAGCACAAATGGGTGTGGTCCAAAAAACATACATAAATACATACATGCAAGCATACATACATACTTGTGTCAAGACTGAGAGAGTTCAGAAATGGGAAATCCTTCGATGCATCCAATCCCATTCAACCCCCCACATAGTATCAATTTTCTAGAGCACTGCCAAAGGTCATTTGTGAGTACTGAGCTAAGCATAGCTTGTCCAAGTGCCACAGTGTGTTTCCCAAACTCACCTCCACAACCAAAGAGGGAAAAAAATTTTATTACTAAGATAGTAATTTGAAATAATTTTTTAACTTTCTTTTAATTGATGTCCACTTCTCTTATTTCCTTTCAGGAAAGCATTCCCTAATCTAATTTTAATTAAAATAAATTCTAATCTTTCAGCTCCTCTACAGTTCGTTTTATATTTCATATTCAGTTTTACATATCAATTTCATTTTCTCTGCTAATTGATTTCTTCCCTGAAGACTTTGACTCAAATTTTGAAGCATGTTAAGATAAGAAACAGACACTGCAGTATTCTTTTGGTGTTAGTTATCTTGTGGATATCATAGGAAACAAACTATTCATATAACATGGTTTCTAGCTATAGACATTTGTATTAAATTTCTATAACACCATATAAATAGACTTGATCAAATCACATCACTGCCAAGTACATACTGTGCAAGAATACTACTCTCTGTAGTAAAATAATAAATAAATAAAATGTACAGTAGATATACCTATGAAGTGGTATTAGAAGATGCCAAAAATAATTAATTGACATGACCACCTGTAAAATTTATGACATAGATACTGTACAAATGGAATTAGGGAGAGTTTACCATTTGATGTAATGTGAGTTTCTACTCCCTTTTATTCTAGGAAGATGTAATAAAATGTAGCTACTTAGATGAAATAACTAGTTTTGCATGAGACAGGATATATGTTGCTATTATCATATTAAAAGCTATCTAATATGTCATAACCAGAGATACAGTACTGCAGCAGTAAAGTCTTGGACTTGGCAAACCCAGATTTGATTACCAGCACCCTAGATGGTCCAAGTGTGATCCCTGAGCACAGAGGCAGGAGTAATTCAGGAGCACAGTAGGGTATGCCCTCGAAAAAAGATAAAAATAAAAAATAATATAATAACAATGTCATATCTTCCATTGCTCTGGAAAAACAGCTGTCATTTTCTATGCAAGTGTTTTATTTATAATTACAATATGTTATGAATTTTTGCTTATGTTCTTGTTCAATAAATAAGCTCTAGATGTTGAGGCATTAACAATAGATACCACTGGAACACTTTACTTTCCTATAAAATGCCTGATAATAAATTAAGTACTTTATCTATTAATTCAAAAAAGCTGTGAGTTATGAATAATATTCTTGCTCTTTCCACACTTCCTCAAATTTAAGCAGAAAAATTTCCTGACAACATCAGAAAATTATTCTGTCTTCATAAATTTCTAAAGCAGATCATCTAAACAGTTAACACCTTTAGGCCTGTATTGTTATTTTGTACAGAATTTGTACAGCTATTTTCTCGATTTGAAGTAGTATCAATCTGCCATTCTGCACATTCAAATCCCTGAAAGCCAAATTTAAGTTGTCTTTCCTAATTAAAGTAAAAATCATAAGCATGAATGAGAACAAAGTAAGTATATTGTGCTAGGAGTAACACATATACATTAGAATAAAATTAAAATAGCAAGAAGATAAACTATATAAATACATATTAAACCACATTGATTTTTTTAACTCTCTATATATAGAGGTTGTTTGCTGATCTATAAAATTCATCTAAACAAAGCAATTCTCTCCTAAGAAAAAAATTTTGTTCTTTCTTTGTTCTAGAAAACATTGTAATAACAAAAAATTATTTAAAGATAAATAATGGCAAGAACAACTTTGGATAGGAAACAATTAGACCAGTGCATGAGTTGGGACACTCTGGGTGATGGGGGGAGTAAATTTAATGCATCAGAATTTCTAGGGAACAGTTTGGGGTATCTTCATTCTTTTGGTTTGTTTTTGTTTTTTGTTGTTTTTGGGCCATGCCCGATGACACTCAGGGGTTACTCTTGGCTATGCACTCAGAAATCGATTCTGGCTTGGGGAACCATATGGGATGCTGGGAATCGAACCAAGGTCCCTTCTAGGTCAGCCGCGTGCAAGACAAACGCCCTATCGCTGTGCTATCGCCCCAGCCCCTATCATTGTTCTTTAAATGGGCAGTTCTTACTATTGCAAAATTTAGGGAAAACTCTGCCAAGAAAGAAAATGGAGAAATGATTTTGGTAGTCAAAGATCCCTGGGTAATAGTGAGCTCTTGCATGTGTTCAATTTCCAGCACCACAGAAACAAAAAAGGAACTCAAAATAAATTCTTCTCTATAAATGTAGACCTTTAACCAAATTGACAGAAATAAAAATGAGCTCAAATATACAGCTGGATCTTAAAAATAAACAAAACAATTGTTTTTTCTTAGTGACCAGAGAACTCTACATCGAACTAGGATTTAAAGGAGAAGTAACTTCTGGTGATCTCTTAAAAAGAAGGTGAAGGGTCCACACATGCCCTCAAGTCCGCAGCAGATCCTCTATAGTGTGATTTAGAACCCCTCCTGGTAGTCCAATGTGTTCTTTGTACTTTCAAACTATACATTCCCTGCATTGTAATTCCAGATCTACTCTTAATCTGTTTGATTTGGGAAAGCCTATTTTCACCTCCAATACCATCCCAATGTTCTAAGTATAATATCTTGCATGTATTAAGGAAGAGAGACTAATTTTTCTAATGGTATATAGTCCTTTAAAATCTCAAAGGAAATAAATTTACATCTCTGTTAAGAGAGTTTTCTAATCAAAACCTCATTTTTTGAGCTAAACCTTTCACAATTGTGATGGAAATAAACTAAGCATTCTATACAAAAGCAATTACCTCTTATGTGAACACTTGTTTCTGTAGAGTCCATCTGATTATTAGGACCACAGCCTTGCTCAGGTTATCTCAAGTCAAGGAGAGAACTTCAGAAAGATAAGTTGTCAGTGCCCAGGGGACCATAGGTATTCAAAGGTCAAGACAGTTCTGTGGGTCATAAGAAGAATTCTGATTGATTCTTCATCTTCCCTAAGTACTTTAATATAAACACTTTCATATTAAATTAGATGTGGGTTTTTGTTTTTTTTTTTTGTTTTTTGTTTTTTTTTTGTTAGGTTTTTGGTTTTTGGGCCACATCCAGCGGTGCTCAGGGGTTACTCCTGGCTTTCTGCTCAGAAATAGCTCCTGGCAGGCACAGGGGACCATATGGGACACTGGGATTCGAACCAACCACCTTTGGTCTTGGATCGGCTGCTTGCAAAGGCAAACGCCGCTGTGCTATCTCTCCGGGCCCTAAATTAGATGTTTTTTTAATATAATTTTTATTTTAATTATAGTGGCTTACATATCGTTCACAGTAATATTCCAGGTACATATTTACATTGAATCAGGGGAATTCCCACCACCGAATTGTCCTCCCACATCCGCTCCCATCCTGCCTCCCAGGGGCTGCTAGAATGCGTGGTCCCTTCTGTGTCTAGTTTATTACTTAGTGGTCTTGTAACTGTTTGGTCTTGGTGCCTCCATTACTGCCCCCTCTAATTGGGAGGCGGGACTAGAAAGTTCAAGTTATGTGGTTTTGTTTGAGGAAGAGAAAGGTAATATAATGGGGTAAAAATCGACTACGCTGACGATGAGCAGTAGTTGTCCATTTTTTATTTAAATTAGATGTTTTTATATGTCTTAGTATCCCTTTTTTTTTTCCACTTGCTACAGACTGTCCTTTTAGGCTCCATAAGTACTGCTTATTTACAACTTCTGTGCCTTCATTAATTAAAGTATCTGCATCACACTGGCCACATCAAATACTGCCTATGTAAAACCTGCCTTCAATTCTAACTTGCTGACTTATTTGCTTTCTTGTTAAATTCCCAAACAGGGGCCTCTGTCTGGCTCAGATGTTTGATGACAGTTACTAACAGTTCTGACTATCATGAAATGTGTGTTCATGTCTCCTATCTTCCCTCTCTAAACTTCATGCAGTGGACACCTTATATGACACTTCCAAAGGCTTTGAATGCTGCATGGTGAATCTTGTGGAACTGAGAATGATCCTCAGTCAATGCCAGAAATGTAGAAATAAGTTAAATTTCTTGAAGGAGGAACGATAAATTAATCTTGAAGCTTATAAGTATCAGTAAGCATCTCTCTAAAATACACTAATTAATAACTGATTTTTGTTTTATTTTGTTTTAAGGGCACACTTTGTGGTGCTCCTGGGCCTACTCCTGGCTCTCTGTCCAGCCATTATTTGTGGCAGGCTCAGGGAATCATGTGGGGCACTGGGGGTTAAAACCAGGGGCCAGTGAGGTGGTGCTAGAGGTAAGGTGTTTGCCTTGCAAGTGATAGCCAAGGAAGGACCGTGACCTTGGTTCAATCCCCAGCATCCCATATGGTACCCCCAAGCCAAGGGCAATTTCTGAGCACTTAGCCAGGAGTAACCCCTAAGCATCAAATGGGTGTGGCCTGAAAAAACAAAACAAAACAAAAATCAAGTCAGCCATGTGCATGTCAAGTACCATACCCAATTTACTATCTCTCTGGTCCCCAAACCAATTTATTTTATCCGAATTAATTCTAAAACACAACTTTCAAAAATGTGTGTACCTCCTGTGCTTTGTTTTCTCAATATCCTTAGTACTAAAATTTCCTGGCATGCACCAAGTGTGAAAAATCATTGCATAAGTGAATGAATGAACTTAAATGTCAGAAGATAGAAGTAAAAGTACTAGAGCAAAGTAAATTATGTAACAAAAAAAATAATTTTAATGATATGAGAAAGTGTTCACTGAAAAAGATTATACAAAAAAATTAGCTACGAGCAGGGAAATAAACTAGATGGAATTCAGCCAGGAATTTAGCAATTGTCACTAAGGCCAGAGTAAATATGGTATAAAATTGACCTAGACAGAAGAAATCATAAAATCTTTCTCTTAAGCAAAAAACTAGTGACTGTCCTATCCTGTTACTTAAAATTTCATTACTGATGATCTCCCCCTCTCTAACTTGGTACAGGTTTGTCTTGAAAACCCGCAATCCAAATTCCAGAAGCTTATGAACAAAGTTAATCAATTAATGTATTAATGCTGGGTACCAAATGCTGAAACCAATACAGCCATAGCCAACCAACAGAACCAGTTCATTGGGAAAAAAATTTGCAGTATAAAAGCCATGCCTAGCCGTGCCCCTACTCTGACAATTTGTAATTATCATGGAAACCCTAGGAAAACAACCAAATATAGTCATGGCTGGACGATGCTGCGAGTCCTAGAAATCGCCATCTCCAAAACCTCCTTCTCTGAAATTTAATACGTATTCCATACCTCATTTCTATAACCTAGAAATTATAGAGAAAGTGTGACTCTAGAAATATACATTTAAGACAACTGTCATAGAAACCATCCTACAATCTTTAGACAACGCTTACACTTTGACTCTTCACTGTACACTTTCCTTTAATAAACTTTGTACCTTATTTATTGATATTGAATTATTTACTTTGGTGAGGTCAAGAACCTGAACTCTTAAGGTGGGAATAACAGCTTTAGCCCTGAGTTTTTCCTATAAGAGTGTTTAAGATAATTATCACTCTCTTTTGGGGGCTGGAACGAGACCACTGTGGTAGGGCATTTGCCTTGCACACAGCCGACCAGGGACAGACCTGGGTTCAATCTCAGGCATCCCATATGTCCCCTGAGTCTTCCAGGAGTGATTTCTGAGTGCAGAGCCAGGAGTAAACCCTGAGCACTGCTGGGTGTGGTCCAAAAACCAAAAAAAATCATTGTCTTTTTTGTCTGCATTTTATACAATGTTTACAATGAACATCTATTATTCTTATAGCTATAATAATACAAACACATACATATATACAGTGCTACCTTACAAACAATAATAAGAATCATTTAGCTCAATTGTATATAAAGTAGAAATATTTGTAGTATATTAGGAATAATGATATTTATTTTATCCCAGTTTTCTTGGTAAATCCCTCATACCTACCTCACCATGTGGACAGTTATGTATTCATCTTTTCTTCATGAGGGGACATTCTAGCAAGGATATTCTTATGTGACTTTCATCTTTGTGCTTCCCATTGTTCAGACAGACATTTTAAATCTAATAAGAGGTCACTAATTGTTTTATAAATGACTGACTAAATGCATGAATAGTTATGTTTAGGAGAATAACTTCACTACACTTATCAAATGTGGATAAGAAATTTGGTTTTAATTAAATCACATTCTGGCAGACTGCGTATAAGTTGAGTTCTAGGAAATTTCTAATTGACTCAAAATTATCTGGCAGCTTTTCACAAATGATTAAAAATTAACCTGACATGGAACAATGGACAAGTAAAATGGAAATCACCTAAACTCCAAGGATTCAGTCACCTTGGTTTAAGCTCCTGGTTACTTCCCTAGTATTCTTTGAAAACAGTGACTCCCTTTTTATTTTTTTAGGAAACAGCCTTTTTTTAAAATAAAGGTGATATTAAACAATTTTTAAAATCTTTCTTAAATCGATTTAGAAGTAATTATTCTATTGAAAAGTCATTCTGTTTATTCAGTTAAATAGAATTAGCCACTTAACATCTATTTAAATGTGGGTATGTTAATATTACATATTCTTGCTTTCTTGATTTTGCATCATTACATTTGGGGGGGGGGGTTAGGCCACAACCCAGCAGTGCTCAGGAGTTTCTCCTGGCTCTGCACTCAAAAAATCATTCCTGGAAGACTCAGGGAACCACATAGGATTCTGGGGACCGAATCTGGGTCAGCATGTGCAAGGTAAGTGCTCTATTGGCTGTGCTATCATTTCAGACCTTACTACATTTTTTAAATTTAATTAAAGAACTATGGCTCACAAAGTTATTAATAGTTGAGTTCAGACATATAATACTTCAATGCCAGTCCTCCGACCAGTGTCAATTCCCATCACCAATGCTCCCATACTCCATCATCCTGCACCCCCTCACTCCACTCACTCGGGCATATTATAAAGTTCTGTGGTTATAATTTAGATGTTTTCATGTTTTCAGTGTTGTTGTATCTGTGCTTTGGATTTATACCACTCTCTTGCATCACCAATAACCAAAAGCCTTGACCCCTTTCACCCATTACTTCCTTCTGACTTCCTTGGATTTAGTCTTCCACCACAATACCACATTACAAAGCTATTTCAGCATTCCCAGATCAGTTTTCTTCAACATAATGCATTTTGCCTCTAAATGTGATCTGATATAAAATAAAAGTTTGAATAATTTTAAATTTCTGGTCATTATTTAAGGAATACTAAGACATCTCCAGGTTTGATATAAAGCCAAACTAAAGTGTTTTTCTTTTTTTAGAAAATCAGAATGAGCAATTGTATCTAAGGGAAAGTGTCAATCTACTTTTTGAAGAAAATTACTTTTAATCTTACAGGATCAAATCTTACTAATACCACATGTAAGTTGATGACATGTATCCGTAATGTCAGAAAGATTTTTTATTTCACTCACTATCCTCCATATGTCTCTAGTAGCCATGTTCTTTATGACTAACTACCATATAATAATATGTAATTATTTGCAACTATAAGATCAAGAACACCACCAGAAGTTAAGATGAAGGTTTTTTCCAATCTCTGCATTAAGTAAAGTTGAAGTTCTCAACCCATCAGAATATCTTATTAGAAAATTTCAGAAAATGAAAGTTTAAAACAATGGATACTATTATTCCATACTTAGTCCTTTGATTAATCCCATTACTTTGGGGATAAGCAAAAAAACACTTTATATGAAAAAAAACACTTATAGTCACTTCAATAATATCATATATTCATCTTTCCCTTCACAGATAAAAACCAATTTTTACTTCTCAAAGCAGGATCTGTTATATAGGGGACTCCCCTCAAATCTCCAGATCTCTTCCATGTCCTCACAGCTTTTAGCCAAAATACTTAAAATTACTGCACTATCATCAGCCATTTTTCTTATCCAACACTTGGTGCATTCTGTGATAGAAAGTATCATACCTAATTTTATTTATAATCACAGTAATCTGCAAATTCATAAAAGGATCTCAACAAATGACTATATATATATATACTTTTACAGCATGTCTTAGCCTCTAAATTTGAAGGAAAATCTAGTTACTTTAAAAATAACTTGATTAACTTATTGATTGATTTATTGGTTTTTGGGTCATACCCTGCATCGCTCAGAGGTTACTCCTGGCTCTGCACTCAAAAATCACCCCTGCCAGGCTAGGGGACCACATGGGATGACTGGAATCCAACTGGGTTTCTCCTAGGTCCACCGCATGGAGGCGAATGCCCTACCACTTTGCTATCTTTCCAGCCCTTCTAGTTGCCTTTTGTTTAATTTTTATTTGTTTGTTTGTTTGTTTTTGCTTTTGGAGGCCACACCTGGTAATGCTCAGGAATTACTTCTGGCTAGGTGCTCAGAAATCGCTCCTGGCTTGGGGGACTATATGGGATGCCGAGGGATTGGTGCATGCAAGGCAAGTACCCTACCATTTGTGCCATCACTCAGGCCCCTTCTAGCTGCCTTTTGGAAGCCATTAAATGTTTTTAAGATTTTCAGTTTCACACAGAGGAAGGATGGTACTAGGCTTAATATAATGAAATACTATTGTTTGGGGGTTTTTGTTGTTGTTGTTGTTGGGTTTTTTTGGATTGAAGGTCACCATTCCTGGCTCTGTACTCAGGGGTCGGTCCCTCTTGGCAGTCTTTGGGAGTCCATATGAAGTGCCAGGGATAGAAGTGGTACAAAATAATCTCCTAAACCCTTGAACTATCTCTCTCTCCAGACCATGCAAAGTTATATTTAATATATACTAATTTGACAAAATTTCATAGGACTGGTTCAATATTTTGTTAACAAGATCATAAAAATCCAGGCACTTGCTTTCATGGTCATGGAGTATGTAGGTGGTACTGTTCCTAATGAGAAATGTTAAATGGGGTGGCCACATGGAAAGAGGATAAAGTTGGCCTCCAAATGATCACAGAACTGGCACAGGACCCAGCAGCCTCACTTTCAGAGAGGCCCTAAGAATTGAACAGGAGATCTGAAAGAGACTTTTTTCTTGGTTCACTGTATCATTATTCATAATAGCCAAGAACTAGAACCCTCTTAATGTCCAATAACAAATGAATAAATAAAGAATACATGGTGGTTACATACAGTAGACCAATATTCACCCTTCAAAGGAAAGGAAATCCTCCAGGCAACCCCATGAATGAAATGCTAAGTGGAATAAATCAGATACAAAAGGACAAATGCTGCCTGATGCTACTTGTTGAAAGTTGACTAAAAGAGTAAAGTTCTAGAAATAAAGTTAAATGGTAATTATCAGGAGCTGGAGGGTGAAATTAAAGTTTCTGTTAGTAGCTATAAAATAAAAGACATGTGAGTTGAAAAGTTTCTGAATGTTGCTATAAAATAATGTACATGTATTGTTGCTACTCTGGACAGTTAACATTTTTGAAGGTCAATTCATTTTATGTCTTTTCTTAACCACAAAAAAAGGAGACTAAAATATATTTCTGTATTCTTAATAGTACAGATTTGTAAAATAGATCAATTTAGACTTTTAAGGCTTTCAACTGAAATTACCATCCTCCAGTCAATCACCAAAATGATCAACACAAAGGGAATGCCGAGGAAGTGCCCACTATATGCGTTCGAGATCTTTCCATAAACAAGTTCTTTTCCCTTTGGTCACATATCTGTAGATCTACAAGAAAAGTGACTTTGTAGACATCATGAGAATAGACATTATTTGCAAAGGAAGGCCCCACAAACGTTCCCCTAGCAAAACTGGGAGAGTGCCCAATGTTCCCCAGCATGCTGCTGGCATTGTCATGAACAAATTAGTAAAGAGCAAGATTCTTGTCAAGAGAATAAACGTTTATGTTGCATATATTAAGTAGTCTAGAAGTTGAGACAGGGCCTTAAAACAGGTGACAAATAAATGATCAAAGAAAGAAGAAAGCCAAAGAGAAGCGGACTTGGGTTCAATTGAAGTAGCAGCCTGCTCCACCCACAGAAGGAACTTTGGGAAAAACAATATGAAGAGCCTCAGCTGCTGGGAGCTATTCATTAGGAATTCAAGTCATGAGAAGGTTTTTTTTTTTTAATAAAAAAGACCTCTGCACAATTAAAATAAGCATATCAATTTATGAAGAAACCATTTATAAAGTTAAGCATTAGCATATTCTTTAAAAATAAATTTCCTCAGCTTTTCAAAAAATATTACGTTAATAATAAGCTCGAGCTTTTAAAGCATAATAATCTAATGTCATTTCTACATCTTAATTTTGACTGTATCCTGAATTTTTAAATAAAATTTATTTGTAAAGGTTATTTTTTCCCCGGTGCTGAGTAACCAAGCCCTGAGATAGTGGCATTCTAGTATCTTCCCTGGTTCTGTAGTTTAGAATTAGGAAAAGACTGAGTGGGGTAATGCAGTCACAAGTGTCAGTCAGATGGTGATGGTATAGATCAGGGGTCCTCAAACTTTTTAAACAGGGGGCCAGTTCACTGTCCCTCAGACCATTGGAGGGTCTGACTATAGTAAAAACAAAACTTATGAACAAATTCTTATACACACTGCATATATCTTATTTTGCAATAAAGAAACAAAACAGATACAAATACAATATGTGGCCCGCGGGCCATAGTTTGAGGACCACTGGATAGATAGATGGTGATGGATAGATAGATGGAGCAATAGCACAGTGAATACGGCATTTGCCTTGTATGTGGCTGACCCAGGACTGACCCAGGTTTGATTTCTGGGATCTCATATGATCCCCCAAACCTGCCAGAAGCGATTCTGAGCACAGAGCTAGGAGCTCTGTACAACCTGAGCACCACCGGGTGTGGCCAAATAAAAAGCAAAAATAAAAAACACCTGGCACTTGGAACAGTGAGTTTCAGTACTTTTTCACCTGCACCTTCATTATGAATTCTAGAGGCTTTCTCAAGTGACTCTAAGGTTTTTAGGGCCTGAGTCTTAGGGCTCCTAAAAAGATAGGCAAAAACAAAACAAAACAAAACAAAACAAAACAAAAAAAAACACCTACTTTTAAGTAAAAGTCACAGCCTCACTTTGTGTTTTTTTATTAAATAATGTAATTTTAAACACCGTGATTACAAACATAATTGTAGTTGTGTTTCAGTCATAGCAAGAACACCACCCCACACACACACCATGCAGCCTTCCCATCACCAATGCCCTCATCTCTTCCCTGCCCCACCCTCCACCAGTATTCCAGACAGGCTTTCTACATCCCTCACTCACTGACATTCTTAGCGTAGTTATTTCTCTAACTGCACTCACTATTCTTTGTGGTGAGCTTCATATCTTGAGCCAGTCCTTCCGGCCCTCATCTCTGGGAATTATTTCAATGTCTTTAATTTTTCATAAAACCCAGAGATGAGTGAGACTATTCTGTGTGTATCATTCTCTCCGACTAATTTCACTCAACATAATAGATTCCATATACATCCATGGGGAAAATTTCATGTCTTCATCTCTCCTGATTACTAAAGAATATTCCATTGTGTATATGTACCAAAGTTTCTTTAGCCATTCATCTGTTGAAGTGCATCTTGGGGGCCGGAGAGATAGCATGGAGGTAAGGCTTTTGCCTTTCATGCAGAAGGTCATCGGTTCGAATCCTGGCGTCCCATATGGTCCCCCGTGCCTGCCAGGAGCAATTTCTGAGCATAGAGCCAGGAGTAACCCCTGAGAACTGCCGGGTGTGACCCAAAAACCACAAAAAAAAAAAGTGCATCTTGGTTGTTTCCAGAGTCTGGCTATTGTAAAAAGTACTGTGATAAATATAGGTGTAAGGAAGAGATTTTTGTACTGTATTTTTGTGTTCCTAGGATATATCCCTAGGAGTGGTATAGCTGGATCATATGGGAGCTCAATTTCCAGTTTTTGAAGGAATCTCCATATTTTTTCATAAGGGCTCTACTAGACGGCATTCCCACCAGCAGTGAATGAAAGTTCCTTTCTCCCCACATCCCCGCCAGCACTGATTGTTCTTGTTCTTTGTGATGTGTGCCAGTCTCTGTAGTGTGAGATGGTACATCATTGTTGTTTTAATTTGCATCTCCCTGATGAATAGTGATATGGAGCATTTTTTCTTGTGTCTTTTGGTCATACATTCTTCTTTGAGAAAGTGTCCTTTTATTTCTTCTTCCCATTTTTTGATGGGGTTATATTTTTTTTCTTGTTAAGTTCTGTCAGTATCTTGTATATCTTAGATATTAGCCCTTATCTGATGGGTATTGGTGAATAGCTTCTCCCATTCTGTGAGTGGCTTTTGTATCCTAAGCATTATTTCCTTTGAGGTGCAGAAGCTTCTCAGTTTAATATAGTCCCATTTGTGTATCTCTGCTTTGACTTGTTTGGAGAGTGCTGTTTCTTCCTTGAAGATGCCTGTAGTTCCAATGTCCTGGAGTGTTTTACCTACATGTTGTTCTATATACCTTATGCTTTCAGGTCTGATATCAAGGTCTTTAATTCATTTGCATTTGACCATGGTGCATGGTGTTAGCTGGAGGTCTGAGTTCGATTTTTTGCAAGTGGCTGACCAGCTGTCCCAACACCACTTGTTGAAGAGGCTTTCCTTGCTCCATTTTGCATTTCTTGTCCCTTTATCAAAGATTAATTGATTGTACATCTGGCACACATTCTCTGAATACTCTAGTCTAGTCCATTGATCTGAGGGTCTGTCTTTATTCCAATACCATGATTCATATAGCAAAATGGCAGGCTACAAAATTAACATGCAAAAATCAGTGGCCTTCTTATACACCAATAATGATAGAGAAGAAATGGATATCAAAAAAATATCTCATTTACATTAGTGCCACACAAACTCAAATATCTGGGAGTCAACTTAACTAAAGATGTGAAGGACTTATACAAAGAAAACTACAAAGCCCTGCTTCAAGAAAAAGCCTCACTTCTTGAGGAAAGCCTGCCTGTCTGCCTTGAAAGGGAGAGACAGGATCCACATCTCTTTATAAAAGTGACTTTGCTGCAGAGGAGAGAGGAATCAAGTTAATGATCTTGAGAAATCATCGTCACAGACAAATATATACAATAGATGGCACACTGACTTCATATTGTAGTCCTATGCATGAGAGATTTGATTATATAGTAAAATGTACATGTGCTCAGATGGTACATAAAAAATGTATTGATAGTTCCTTAATATTTGCTACTTATTTTAAAATATTTTCACAAGTTAAAATGCTGATTATGATAAAAAAGTGAAGCAAATACAACAAAAAGTAAGAAACTGGATAACAGATGAAAGGTATAAATAGAGCCAAGGCAATAGTACAGCAGGTAGAGGTTTGCCTTGCAAGCAAGGCACCCAAATTCAATCCCCAACATACCATATAGTCCACTGAGCACCACCAGGATTGATTCCAGAGAACAGAGCCAGTAGTAACCCCAGAGCATTGACAGGTGTGGCCCCAAAGAAAAATAAACAGAGAGAAAGATATACAGATGTTGAATCCCTAATTTTTTTTCATTCTCCATGATTTCAAATGTTTCCAAAATAATTAGGGGGAAAATATGTTTGATTACACAATTTCTCTGCTCACAACCTGCACACAACCCTCCTTAGAACAGAGGTGAGACTTCTTAGCATGACCAGTGTAATCACTGAACCTGATTTCATCTGCAGGTAGAAGGGGCAGTAACTGCAAAGAACCCCAAAGTCTTCAGGACTTTGAGACAGCAACTTGTTTACTATAGTGTCTTAATATATTTGAATTGATGCCTCTCAAGCATCTTCTGTGTAAATCTTTACATGTAATTTATGTGAAACTTAATTCTAATCAACTCATATCTCTATTGGTTTATTTCAGTTATAGAATAATTCTGCCCCAACCAGATCACTTCTCGCTGTCTCTCTCCCCTCTTCCCATCTCCAAAAGGTCTGATAAGTCAGTTCAGTGAAGGAAATGAGTGCCAGTGAGGACTAAATTGAAAGCTCACAATTATCTTCAAATACAGGTTTCTCCAATTTGATGTCCCCTCAGAATGTCTGATGCAAGGTTCCATTCTTACCTCCAGGGCATATGTATTGTAGGTTATTTGGAATTGAGACTATTTAAGCATACCCTTCACTAACTCATATGCTCTTAATATTTTGCTTTGTTGGATTTAATCCACTGGAATTCTCACCGAGCTCCTTTTGGCTAAAGCTCAGTGTTCTCTTGGACCTCACTTGTCTGTGACCCTAGAACATGATATGCTTGTGGCTGACATTGGTGATTTCCTGTCTTGGATAGAAGCTCTCACAGAAGCTGCCTTTGCATTTGGTGTATTTGTTCCTGAGGATATGGTCTTTCTTGGGTCTAGCTAATTTGCATTTCTTTATGGCAGGCATGTGAAGCTGCCTTCTGGGGGAGGGGGTGTTAGTCACACTGATAATTACCTTCTGGTTCCCAAGCTGAGTGGGCTGGTTCCTCTCCTCCCAAACCAATGAAAGCTGTGCTCTAGAGGGCATATTGGTAAATTCTATGTATTGGGAGCTCATACAGGGCCCATAAGCCATGTTGGTTCTATAATAATAAAGACAGGGCACTCAATTTGGCTCTCCAGAAGATACTTTGTTCTTCCCTGTGCACTTTCCAATAATGTTAATAACACTGGAGGTAATAGTAATAATTATAACATAGGTCTTATTAGGTATTAAATATTCTTATTTAGGTATTAAATTATTTAGGTATTAAATATTTAATGGAGCCAACATTCTAATTAAGGTGACTGGATACTCTCTGTACTTGGCATCACTTAAAGAAAAAAGCCCTACTCAGAGTACAAAAGAAGAGGAAATCGAAACATTCCTGGAAACAAATGACAATGAAGATACAACCTATCAGATTCTCTGGGGCACAGCAAAAGCAGTACTGAAGGGAAAATTTATAGCTTTGCAAGCAAACAGCAAAACAGTTTTATTTTCCCAAAAACTTGTATGGGAAAAAAAGCAATATGAATTTTTAACATAAAGAAATTTAGAGGAAAAATGTTACTAAGAATATTTATGAGAAACTAAATTTACACAGTACTGGACAGCACTTACTGAGTTTAACTGTCCATTTACAAAAAAAAAAAGGACCCTAATAACTCAATGCATGTAGTTCAAACTCATGGTACTCAAAGATCTTCAGAGCCTATTGGAAGACTGAAAACCAAATGTGATTACTATACTGAGGTGCACCCCTTCCCTAGAACAGGAAGCATCCTGATTCAGAAATCATCTGCTTTATCTACCCAACTAAAAACTGGCAAACAGACGTAACAGCTACTTGGTTACTAATATGCCTTGAAATATTTTGCTGGAATAACTTAAAAATAGAACTGAAGTATCAACTGGAGCTTTCTGCACTACTGTGGTTTAATCGAACACAGCGATTTGTGTAAACACAACTTTTGTGGTTTTTATTCAGGCTGTTCTCTGTGGCCTTCCCACAGAACAGGAATGCGTCAGAAGCTCAGCTCTGCTTCCTGTGTAGGCTGGAAACTGTTAACTGCAAAGTTTGGAGACAGTCTACGAGCTCTTTGCCATATGTTAAACTAAACTTGATATGAAAAATCGTATCAGTTTCCAGTTTCCCAGAACATTAAAAAGAAAAAAAAAAGCTCAAGTTTTATAAATATAAAAAGCATCTGTCTGCACAGGAAATTCTACTCTGTTATTTTGCAAATGATCCCTACTTATATTTACAAGAGAAATCAAATATGAGGAACTATATAGGAAGTTGTGCACCATTTTGTACAAAAATGTGAAACACACATTTGTAAGTCTGGATGGCTGGGCAGACCATGTACTAATCATCATTGGATAGAGATCTCAAAGACTGCCCCTAAGCAATATGCACTATTTGATTGTATGCTGCTAACTTAAGCATTTCTATCATATGTGAATCTGTGTTTGCATGTTCCCATCACTATTTCTAGCTGAGGAAGGTTCATGACAAGTTCCAAAGTGATTGGTACATTCTTCTAATGCTTTTTATTTCTCAATTCCCTTAACCTCAAACAAATTGTACATCATGGCTCACCCACATGCACTCATTGAGTTAATCTTGTGTGATTTTTTTAAAAGAAATTCCTTTCCTTAGCTTCCTGCTTACCTAACTCCCCAATAACATCTATTTTTTAGTCATTTCTAAAACAGCTAGTATGTTTAAAACTATCCCTTCCTGGGGCTGGAGCGATAGCACAGCAGTAAGGCATTTGCCTTGCACATGGCCAATCTAGGACGGACCTTGGTTCGACTCCCCCAGCATCCCATTAGGTCTCTGACCCAGGAGCGATTTCTGAGCTCATAGCCAGAAGCAAAAACAAAACAAACAAACAAAAACTTATCTCTTCCTTTCATGCCTTCATTTCATGATCCTCCTTAGACCAACAGCTGAAATCCATGGTCAAGTCCTGACTACCCATTACCTTTTACACAGAAGGTTATGCCCCTTCTGTTTTCTTAATGTCCCATATTAGGCCTGCAGCCCCCCCCCCAAGATTCACTGTAAGCCCATTGACTTGCATCATCAATTCAGTACTCCAATACTAAGCTTTGTCTTCACTGTTTATTTTTTTCTTCACAGTAAGTAATTTTTCCATAAAACTGTCTTTTTTGTCTAATACCTTGTTTATGCCAATATTACCAGATAAACTCCTTGAATTCCATTCAGGATGTTTTGTTTGTTTGTTTTGTTTTCCTTTCTTTCCCATCTTTATTTTGCCTAGATTTCACTCTTTATTCATTCAGGGGTAAGGACTGGCAGTACTCAAGCATACTCTTGGCTCTGTGGTCAAGGATCACTCCTGATGGTGCTCAGGAGACCATATCTTGGTGCCAGGAATAAGCTCCTCTCACTCTCAAGCTCCCTTCACTTCCACCTTTATTCTCTCTATCAGATCAGCAACACAGTCCAATAATCATTCTTCATCCATCATCAAACCCACATTAGTTTGTTTCCTGCTTTAAAAGTTGCTATTTCTTTACTTGAAAGTTTGGTTTGGTTTGGTTTGGTTTGGTTCTTGGGCTACACCCAGTGACGCTCAGGGGTTACTCCTGGCTATGTGCTCAGAAATCGCTCCTGGCTTGGGGTACCATATGGGATGCCAGAGATTGAATCGTGGTCCATCCTAGGTCAGTGCATGCAAGGCAAATGCCCTACCACTTGCGCTCTATCTTATATAAAGTATCAAAGAGGTTCTCATAGATAAGTTCTCACTCTGGGAAGAAACTACAAGTATTTTAACATATACAATAACCTCTAGTACAGAGTTCATGATAGAGGTCAAAACTTTGGAACAATATTTTGTAAATTACCAAATATGTCACTTCTACTTAACTTTTAGTTATCATTGATTTTAAGTTTTAGGAGAAAACAAAAATGTGAGCATACTTATCCTTACATATTTTGTCATATTCTGTCCACTCATTTAATGCATGAAATAATACATATAATTATATGTATTACATTATACCATAGCTAATATTAGATATAATAATACTTATATACTCATATTGAACAATATCTAAGCTTTAACTTGAGAAATTAAAAGTGTGGAACTGGAGAGACGCTACAGGGTTTAAGGAATTTGCCTTGAATGCAGCTCACCCTGGCTTGATCAACAATACTACATAGGATTTCCTAAGTACAGTGAAGAGTTATACTGAGCACAGTGAGAGAAAGAAAAAAAAGAAAGAAGAAAGAAAGAAAGAAAGAAAGAAAGAAAGAAAGAAAGAAAGAAAGAAAGAAAGAAAGAAAGAAAGAAAGAAAGAAAGAAAGAAAGAAAGAAAGAAAGAAAGAAAGAAAGAAAGAAAGAAAGAAAGAAAGAGGGAGGGAGGGAGGGAGGGGGGGAGGGAGGGAGGGAGGGAGGGAGGGGGGGGAGGGAGGGAGGGAGGGAGGGAGGGAGGGAGGGAGGGAGGAAGGAAGGAAGGAAGGAAGGAAGGAAGGAAGGAAGGAAGGAAGGAAGGAAGGAAAGGAAGGAAGGAAGGAAGGAAGGAAGGAAGAGAAGGGAGGGAAAGAAGGAAGGAAGGAAGGAAGGAAGGAAGGAAGGAAGGAAGGAAGGAAGGAAGGAAGGAAGGAAGGAAGGAAGGAAGGAAGGAAGGAAGAAAGGAACGGCTGAAAGCATATAAGTATATATATCATTTCTTCTTTTTATGTTTAAATAATAAAGAGGAAAATCTACATAGACTTACTCTTAAAAACAGAATATTTTTACTAGAACACATACAGGAATGAATGAAATTCAGTCTCGGGCTGGAGTGATAGCATAGTGGCAGAGCATTTTGCCATGCAAGCAATCGACCCAGGACAGACCCGGCATCCCATAATGTCCCCTGAGCCTGCCAGGAGTAACCCTTGAGCACTGCCAAAAAAAAAAAAAGAAGAAGAAGAAGAAGAAGACATTCATTGTCTCTTGATTAAAGAACTGAATGAGCAGAGTCTCTACCCCCATAATCCCTACCCCTACCACCAGAAAACCCAGCAGCTCCTCCCACACCCACCATCTTCCCAACAGAAAAATGGTTTAATTCCTTTACAAAGCTCCAAAAGAAAACAATGGCCACTGATTCTACCAGATTGTCTGCTCTGGATTGATATCTCTGTGGCACTTTTAGGAAGGGTGGAGCATAGTCCCCTTTCTGCATGAATCACAACAACCTTTCACCACACCTGACAGCCTCTGACAGGAACAGCCCAGCTTCACAACGTCTAAATGCCAAGTCACCAAATTTGTTTTAGATCTACAGATCCTGAAGTATGCAGTCACTTAGACACCTCAAAATTCTATAATAGTGTAATTCAGTAGGAGAAGCAGAAGAAATCTGATGGGAAAGTAAAAGAAATCTACAAAGTTCAGTGAGCCTGAACAATAACACAGAAGGTTCATTTAGCACAACCACAGCCCAGAAAATCCATGGACTCTGACTTTAGTAACACCATGGATAAAACAGTTATTTAAAATCAACCCTTGTTGACCTGAATTTTGATCATTCTTTTTACCTTTGTATTGTAACAAACTATATGAAATAAATCTATTTGTGCCTACAATGAGGCAGGCGAGGGTGAAGGATGGAAAATTGGAACACTGGTGAAGGGAATTGGTGTTTGAAAAACTAATGCCTGAAATAACTGTATTATGAACAATTTGGTAAATCATGGTGTAATAATACAAATTTTAAATTATAAAATATGTTAATGAAGAACAGAGAAGGACCAGAAAGACAGTACAGTGGATAGGGTATTTGACTTGCACAGGGCCAATTCAATACCCAGCCTACAATAAAGTCTTCTGAGCATCATCAGGAGTAATACCTGAAGCATCACTGGGTGTAGCCCAAAACAAAAACAAAAAACAAAGAAAGAAGATATTTTAACCCTTCCTTCTTTCAACACAATATTATTTACCAAAAAAAATATGCAGTGAGGCCCAAAATCTGAGTGGTAGCTAAGATATGAGATAGACATCAAAAGTTGGTAATTATTCTTTTAGTAGAAAGAAAAATATGGGTTGCTATGAAGAAAAATGTGTACAACCACAGTGCTTAAATAAAGAAATCATTATTAATCAAAAAAAGGGGAAATAATAAAAATGTGTACAATGTTAAGGATGAAATAGTATAGTGATATGCATTGCATGGAGTAAAGAAATAAATGGCTGAAATAAAATTAGAAATTCTGTGTTCTGGTCTGAGTCTTTAGACATATACTTATTATTCCATCTTTACTGTTGAGCCACAAAACACCAGAAAGTTTACTGCTTTTCTCAAGGTAGTAAATAGTACTACATAGAAAGCTTCAAATGGAACAAAAAAATTGAAAGGTATTGAAATTATCTTTATAGTGGGAATGCACAAGAGAATCCTAACTTCTTCCCACTACTCCTTCCCATCTACATAACATGTACTTTCTTATTCATCAGGTCCTATTCTCTAGAATGGCATATCATGAATTATGTATCAGAACCCTGGCAGCTCTTTCTCATTCCTAATATATAAACCCTTGCTAGATGATGATGATGATGATTTTCTTATACACAATTACTAAGCAACAGTTACTAAATTTAAGTCATTATGAAGATACTACCTGTAGTAAAAGACGATCTCTTTCTGCTCTTATAACCATAATTAGTCTCTTTGTATTTCTTTATATCTCTGTATCTCTTCTGTGCAGATCTGAATAGCTGTTCCTAAGGGAAGATTCGCAGACTGGAAAAGGAAACCTTTATAAACTACCTCTTTTTAAGAAGTTTCATTACCTTCTAATTCCTAGAAAAACTAACTTGCAGACTTATAACTCATTTTATAACACCATTAAGCAGTAGCTTGATTCATCTATAAAATTATTCTAAAGGACCTGTCATTTAAAGTCAAAGTTGATTATAGACCAAATATAGTCACAAATGTTGAAAATATGTGTGTGATTTAGTTTTCACCTTAGTGGCCACGTCACCTTTCACTCTCTGGTTAGAAAGAAGCCTCTGTCTTGTCTTTCTCACTAGAGCTGCTAGCCAGTAGTAGATGACCTCTAGTTTTTGTGACTCATGAAGGTTTGCAATCTCTTTATCTCCAACTCTTGCCATCTCTGTGGAAATACTCTGTCTAGGTATCTTGCCTCTAAGTTTTCACACAGCACCTTAGCTGATTTGTGTCTGGCTTTGTCATCTCCTCGCTCCCTCAAAATCCTGAATGAACACTCACTTAGTAAACTTTATTTCTTAAAATGTCTTCCAATCAAAATAGTAAAAGATGCTCACTGCAATACAAATGAATTTTTTGAATTTTTCTCTGATTAAACATAGAGACACCTGAATGATTTCAATAATATCTAGTGTTTATTCTTTGCTATTATTTTTTCTTTCCTTTCTCTACACAGTAAACTCTCAATGCAGAGTTCTAATGTTACAGAATTAATACTCTGAAAGTATTGTAGCATTTTAAGCCTTTTACAAATAACTTAGGGTGGTTCTCCAAAGTTGATATGGTTTTTGAATATTTAGCAACAATTAAGCACTAGGTCTTTAGAACCCATCTTTGTTAACTCAAAAAGTAAATATAACTATTTAGTATGTTGATTTCCCTCTCCAACAAGGTGAATTCAGGTCTATTAACATATATAGTTAATATAAATCACCTAATTAATAATTGACAAATAAGCCAAAATCAGAGTTTTATTCAGATCCATATACTTAAATATTTTTCTTTTTTTTATTTTTTGAACTGAATTCTTTATTTAAACACTGTGATTACAAACATAATTATAGTTGGGTTTCAGTCATAACAAGAACACCCCCCTTCACCCGTGCAACCTTCCCATCACCAATGCTCCCATCTCTTCACTCCCCCACCCCCGCCTGTATTCCAGACAGGCTTTCTACATCCCTAACTCACTGACATTAAATGATATTTTTAAATAGACATCGTTGTTTGCTGTTAAGTTAAACACCTTTCAAGGGATTTCATTTCCTCTTTTTATTTTGCGACAAATACAGTGCTTTAAAACTAAGTGGCCAAATGTTCTGCTAAAAAAAAAAAAACAACAAGATATTTTCATTGCAAAATTGAATGTAGCTTTTGTGCTACATTCCTGCCTAATAAGAAATTTTCTGAATGCATCAATTTTAAGTTTATCATGAGCTGTAACTGTATTCATTATCCTCTTGCTCTTGGAGTCCAATAGAACAGAAACAGCTATAATCTGGTTTCTAAGGAAGCACAACAGGATCTTTTGGAGTAATGTAGGAATATCAGAACATTGACTCCCCCCAGGGGTGATGAGAAATCAATCAAAAATTGGTGTTCTGAGAGTTGGAGCCATTCTCATGGTATACGAACATTTGTTCAGCAGCTCAAGTGATAGCAATGCTTTACTCCAATAGAATTATTTCTGGCACCTAACAGCAGTGTTAATTGATCATCAATCATTAGCCTCAAATAAAAGGGCAAACTTGCAGCTCTAAATGTATAGCCAGAAAAATTCACTGAGAGACAAAAATGTTCTAAAAGAGACAAACGGTTTCCAAGCTAAATTGCTTTAAATTACACTGACCTCTTTGCTGTACTTTAAAACCTGTTCCTAATTGAGAGCAATTGATTTACTCTTCTAGCTTTCCTTTCAAGCACATCAGATTTCAAATTCTAAATATTAAGAGCACTTTAAGCCAAATGATTCTGCAATTGAACTCTCTCCTTAGAGATTTTTTTAAATGATGAAATAGGTATAAGCTAGGTAGAAAAACCAGTACTCAGGGGAGTTAAACCTTATAAATAAAAGTAGATCTTTTTATCTCTTATTAGACAGCATGATAAAGTAATTGTTAGCACAAAACAGTTTTAATAGGAACTGGAGCCATCACATAGCTTTGCCTTGCATGTGGCCAACCAGATTCAATTCCTGTCACTCCATATGGTCTACCTAAGCACAGAGCCAAGAGTAACTCCTGAGCACTACTGGCTGTGGCCAAAAAAGTTGTAATAGTACAAAAATATTAAAGACAATTGGCACCATGACAATTGTCCTAAAAGCTTGTCCTAGACAAGCTGTCCTAAAATATGTTCATTTCTCATCCACACCCAAAGTAAAATACTCTAGATGGAAGTTGAAGAAGGTTGTGAGCAGGCACATGGGGACATGGGCTCTGTCCACTGCCAGCTCTCTGTGGAATGGAAGATGATGAAGACCACCCACTGTTTATCTCAGCCCTCCAAGGGCCATAGGACCACATGGAAGAGTCTGGCTTGTGGTTCTCTCAAGAGATGGACATACTTATAATCATCTGTCTCACAGCTGGGAACAAGTTCAACTTTGACAGGGCATTTTCAGTGGCAGATGGAGACAAATGCGAAATTACAAAGGACTTTACAAATAGAGAGAGTGGGTGAAGAGTAAAGACAAAACCAATAAATGCTCCTTTGAAGGATGTGGCAAGGAATGATTAAAAATTAAGAGAGATCCTGAGCTGAGGGAGACTCTAACGTTCCCTGATATCAGTGAAGGAACAACAGCAAATTAAAAATAGAGGAGGAAAAAATAAATATTTGCCAGAATGAGATCTCTCTGGAGATGAAATAGTTCAGATGAAAAGCAGAGATATTCTTATCTTGAATATAAAATGGAATATCTCTGCCTAACATCTAAGATATCTGCAGTCAAACTTGAAGAACATCTGGCTGTTAGAAGGGAAGATGGCTGAAAGTGTTGAACTAAATGGACTTTGCTCCCTGATACTCATGACCTGATCAGCTGTAGTGTTAAATAATTAAAGATGGATCTGGATGGTAAAGGATGGATGGAAGGATTTTTCTCTGCCATCCCAGGCCACGTGGCTCCGCAACCCCCATTTAGCTGGCGGGTCCCAGGTTTAGGTGAACGGCGGAATCAGACTCATCCAGAGACAGGCATCGGGAAGCATCAGCTTTATTCATGCCTTATCCACCACATGTGTGGCCTATATTATAACCTTTTAAACAATTGCTATTCTTAGCTAGCCCTGCATCTTAACTCCTTTCAGCCATCTTCCATTTGACCTTCATGCTGGTCAAAGACCAAAAGGGCAGAGAGCTAATCCCCTGGGTCAAAGGCCTTATCTACCTTTTCCAAGACCCCTCCCAAGAAATGGGCAGGGTCTTGCAGGTAAGGTCAAGTTACCTGGAGGGATGAGGTTTCAATCAACTACAGGATGAAGAAGAGCAGGAAATCTAGAAGCGGTTCTCAAGACAGAGATGAACACTTGACTTAACTGATGAGGGAAATTGAAGAGTGAGGTGATGAAGAATGATGAGATAAAGGATCCAGGAATAAAATGTAGACTGGGACCAGGTGTCTATGTTGTATTACTAGCCTCCACAGAAGTTCATGTTTTCTTTCTCTTTGCTATAACAGTACAAATGTGGAGGAAAGGAAACTGAATGTCGAACTTATCCCAAATATCAGATTTGTGGAATCTGAAAAAGAAAGATGATTTGGGAGACTGGGTTATAATGAGAAGTTCAAGTTGTTGACCAAAGAATATTACCTGGTAGAGGGTAGAATCAGTCATATAAACAAAGAGAGAGAAGTGAGAGGGAGAGGTGCTCTGAGAAATTCTATTTCTCTAAGAGCAATATAACAGAATAATCAATTGTTGTATATGAAAACATTTCCATAAGATTAGTCTTTGCCTGTTGTCCCACCTTGACCTTCCAGGCGGGGACGCTGTTGAGAGCCAAATAGTTTGGGAGCGAGCTGTTCAGGGTCTTTTGGCAGAGTTTACTGGCTGGCTCCAGGTGTTTTTTTGGAGCTGGTAGTAGGCTGACAAAGGACTCTCTGGGCTCAACCTTTTTACCCCTTTACCCTCCTGTCTGTGTGGATTATTTGCCGTGGATAAATATTACCAAGATCTCCCCCAACAAGGAGATAAGGGATGGGAATCAATTTCTCATTCTGGGAGCTCTTTGAGGATACACAAATAACCAATAAAGGAGTAAACGGGACCCAACAATCAATGACTAGTATTAAGCAATTATTATGCATATGTTAGTGTTTGAAATTGATTTGATTAACAATATTTCATTATCACAACCACCCTTTGATATAGTTTTATTATAATACTTTTATTTTTATTCTAATTAATTAAAGTCCAAGTTTAATTGTGAAAACCAAATGCAGCAGGTAGCAGGAACCTGTTCTCTCAACATTGTGCTGACCAAGTGTACAGATTCTGAGGGTCAAAATGTTATTGATAGGAAACGAAGTTTAACAGACAATAGAAGAAGGTGGCTTAAAAAAATAGTTAAGGGGCCGGCGAGGTGGCACTAGAGGTAAGGGGTCTGCCTTGCAAGCGCTAGCCAAGGAAGGACCGCAGTTTGATCCCCCGGTGTCCCATATGGTTCCCCCAAGCCAAGGGCAATTTCTGAGCGCTTAGCCAGGTAACCCCTGAGCATCAAATGGGTGTGGCCCGAAAAAAAAGAAAAAATAGTTAAGTGGAAACCAAGGTGGCATAACTTGGAGCTGAGAGAAAAATGGGACTCAAGATGGAGCAGCACATACATCATTGTAAAGGTTTGCTAAAGACTAGAAAAGGCTTACCAGAGAAGTTGACACTGAAAAAAATAACTGACTCAAGGTTTCTCAAATTCACAAGTCAAATTAGTAGCCTGGACAACAGTACTCACAGCTGACATCTGACAGGGAAGGGGAAGTCTTGCAGAACTGAGCTCATAACCTGAGTGAATCTGAGGTTCCCTTCAAATGGATGATGTCAGAATTTAATCAAACTGTAGGGAAGCCAGCTGGTGTCATAAAGAATTGCTGGTGTGGAGAGAAACTTCCACACATTTGGGAACCATATGTGTAGTCTTTCATGTGAATAGAAAAGGAAACTAACAGGGAAGAAACACACAGTAAGGTAAAATTGGGTTTTCCCTGTACAGGAAGACAGTAGGGGAGATAACATTATCCTTTGCAGTAAGTACTTTGTCATGTTATACGCAATTAGAATCTATCAAGCTAGAATAAACTTGGGGGAAAATTATTCACACCTGGCAATGCTTCCAGGACCATGTGGGACCCAAGATCATGCATGTTACCCTTTGAGCCACCCCCGGGCTCAGAGAGAAGTTTAATCAACCACTACTCAAATAAACTTTATTATTTCAGTCTCCAATAATTTTAGTTTCTAAAACTCTCATTAATTTTTGCTACAACTAATTTCTCCTAATACACTTATAATAAAAAAACTCTTGTAAAATACAGTTGTGCCTTCTTTTGACATTTTCCTCATTACTGGAATATAAAAATATTTATTTTAATCAACTCCATCCTTTAAAAAAGTTCTTCAATTCTGAAGTACTCTTACAATTATAATTAACTGTTAGGGAAAAGGTTAATATCTACTTTTTCTTGGCTGGTCATTTTTTCAAGTGTGTTCGTTGTCTTTCTTTCCCATGCAGTAATTATTTTCAAATGGTGAACTGCCAATTAGTGAAATGATATTATACATACCCTAGATTAAAATAGGGATAACAAATATTGCCATGATAGCTAACTTTTTTTGCTTATTGTTCAAATATTACTAAATGAAAAATAATAAACAAAACTCAGGGAGGTTACATGTGTCCAATCTCTCTAGGCATTTCTCTAACTACTCAAGCAATCAAATTAATGCCAGGTGGAAGAATAGGAGGAGATAATGATCTAATTTCATATGTAGAGGAGATAGATTACATGTGGATTCCAAAGACTATGGGGTAAAATGGAAAGTGTAGCTCCAGAAATAATGAGTGAAATAGGGACTACAAGAAAAGATGATGAGAATTATAAAATGATAAAGTAACTTTTATAATAATCAGAAGTTCAAAAATTGGATGTCTGCCCTGCTACATGGGTAATTTCCAAAACAGAAAGTTTATTTCTGATAAAAGTCCCAATTCCAGGCAAAATAATATCCCCAAGTTTCATTCATCCAAGTAGTTAAGGTGCTAGAATAAGGGTCTACTATGAAAGTGACATGCATGACACTTCTTAATTAACAGTAGTGCAAAGCGCAGTGTCAGAGAGAGAGAGAGAGAGAGAGAGAGAAGTAAAATGTCTGGCCCAGAAGCAGGTAGTGAGGTTGAGTGGAGAGAAAAGAGCATGGGGAGGGAGGTGAGAGGGAAATTTTTGACATTGGTGACAGAAATGCACACAATGAAGGTTGTTGAACATTGTACTGAAAAAATATTTGTTGCTAAAGTTTTAAGTTTTATTACATATTAAGGAAGAGTGAAAATAACATAATAATATGTTATTGATCACAATTGTTGAAGCTTTTCACATGAAATTCTGTTGCATTTGTTTAATAGAATATAGAATAATGTGATTACCTTTTATTCATGATTTAGTAATTATATTTTTCTGAATTCACTATACCAAATCTTGTATAATCTTTCTCTCATAATTGGCACTTTACCTCAATAATTTCCTTCCATATTTTCTTTAGTCTCCTAATGAACCTATTATAGACATTATGAAGATTATAGCAGCTCTTATATTGTTAGTCACATAACATATTTTTGGAAAGTATTATTATCACATGAATCATTTTATGTTCTTTTTATAGCAACATACCTGTTACAATGGTTTCCTTTCAGTTGAAAAGTCTAAGCAAAATACTCCCATTTTTCAAAATTAACCAACAAAAACTATTACAGTCATTTAAAACAGAGATTTTTAACGTTGGGCTGGAGAGATAGCACAGTGGTAGGGCATTTGCCTTGCACGTCGCCAACCCAGGACGAACCCGGGTTCAATTCCTGGCATCCTATATGGTCCCCCAAGCCTGCCAGGAGTGATTTCTGAGCGCAGAGACAGGAGTAATCCCTGAGTTAAAAAAAAAATTTAATTCCAATTTCTTATCAGAATACAACAAAGAATGGATCTCTAGAGATATGATGCTATAGAAAAACACTATAACTGGCTATATATCCTGAAAAATTAAAATTCATTTCACTTAACTATGTGCTCAAGAACAAGACTATATTCAAAATGCATACAAATATTTTATTATAAAAAGCATAATAAGAGGGGCCGGGTAGGTGGCGCTGGAGGTAAGGTGTCTGCCTTGCAAGCGCTAGCCAAGGAAGGACCGCGGTTCGATCCCCCGGCGTCCCATATGGTCCCCCCAAGCCAGGGGCGATTTCTGAGCGCATAGCCAGGAGTAACCCCTGAGCGTCAAATGGGTGTGGCCCAAAAACCAAAAAAAAAAAAAGCATAATAAGAAATAAAGTGCAATTACTTCAAAGTTAATAAGAAATTTATGTTCAAAAATGAATAGAAACTATAAATTAATAATAATAATAATAATAATAATAACCTACAGAGGGTAGGTTGTTTGCCTTGAACATGGCTGACCCAGGTTTAATCCCCAGCACAATATATGGACCCGCAATTTATGCCAGGAATGACCCATGACACAAGGCCAGGAGTAATCCTAAACATAGCAAGGTGTGTCCACCAAATAAAACAAAATGAAAAGCCAAAATCGGATAATAAAACATTAAAAACTATGAAAAAACAACTACAAAAGAGGAGTGTAAAATATAAGATGATTAAAAAAATGAAGTTCCAGGTAAAAACTAATTCTATGGCATGGAATAAACAATGGAAAATCACTGTAATAAAAGGTGTCAGATAATTGGATAGCCACATGTAATAGATGAAGCTAGATCACTATCTAATAGCATATTCAAAACATAATTCTAAATGGATTAAAATGTTGCATACCTGAAGTAATAAAACACATAGAAATAAAACAGGAAATACTCTTCATGACAACAGAAACATATTTTCAGGTTCAACTACACTGTTAAGGGAAACAAAAGCAAAAATGAACATTAATACTATATCCAACTAAAAACCTCTGCATAGAGTCTGTCATCAAACAGGAAAGCATTCTACTGAATGGGAGTAGATCCTTGCACATCATACACCAGACAAGATACAAATGCCTAAAATATGTAGAATTCACAAAAATGAATAAAAATATTTTTTAATTGTGAGGGTTTCTTAGTAGGAGACATGCAGGGCTAGATTTATAGTACAGTAGTAGGGCATTTGCCTTGCACGCAGTCAACCCAAATTCAATGCCCAGAATCCTCTATGTTTCCCCAAGTCTTGCCAGTAGTGATCCCTGACAAAGATCCTGAGTCAGGAGTAAACCCGAGCACTGCTGAGTGTGACCCCAAAACAATTATTTTTTTAAATAAGACATACAAATGGTCAACAGATACACAAATAAATCTTCATAATTTCTAATTACTAGTTAAATGAAAATCAAAACAACATATTACTTTTTATCAGTAATATTTACTTGGCTATTATCTAAAATATCATTTTAATTTAAATTGCATATGATTATTCTACTTCTGGGTATTTACTCAAAGATCAAGAAAATACTAATAGTAAGAGATATATGTATCCTCATGTTCATCAAACCAATATAATTGCCAAGAATTTGAAATACCCTACTGATAGGCAATTGGATAAAGGTGTTCTGTAGTTATACAAAGGAATACTACTTATCTTTCACAACATGAAATTAAATCTTCCTACTCATTACAAATGAAAGGAAAAAAATGTGGTATCATTTCACTCATATGTGGTACATAAATAAATAAGCTTTTTAAAAAAAGCTGTTAGACTCTAAAGCAAATTATGGTTACCATAAAAGGGCAAAAGAATCAGGTAAATGGGGCCAATCATATGATCAAGGATGATGTAATATATTAAAAGGTTGACTTATAATGAGATCTACATGAAACCTATAAAAATGTCAGAAGCCAAAGTCATTTCATTCTTTAAAAAGCTAAATTCTGATATATGTTCCAGACCAATTCAATACATTGATGGAGAATGGGCACCAGTGGGACACGATAGCATCGAAGTGTTGATCAACTCTAAAGAACTTAATTTATCGCATTAATAAATTTCTCATGTTGGCATTGGTGTCTTTTTCTATGCATTAATTCAGATAAAAAGTTGGTAACTAAGCATTAAAGAGTGTTACTGAAGGAGATATATTTCATCTTGTTTGTTTCTGGAGCACACCTCGCCATGCTCTAGGGATTATTCTTGGTGGGTATCAGGGGACCATATGGAATGCCAGGGATCAACTGCAAGTACCCTAACCACTATATTATCTCTCCAGCCTCTGATTTTGGAAACATAAATATCTTGGATAAATGAATATGAAAAATGGTTTGAGAGTATATTGATGGAAATATTTCATAATTAATTTTAGAAAAATTATCAGGCACTAGTCTTTTGTCATTATGTTGTCTAATAAATACAAATCAGAAGATATCTAGTTGACAATATCTATACCATTTATACTAGTTCTCTTAAAATCTGCCTTATAAAACAAATTTATTGTTTTCAAATTCTAAAGTTCTAACCTTCAGAGAATCTTTTTTTTTTTTATTTAAACAATTTTATTACATACAAGATTGTGTTTGGGTTTCAGTCATGTAAAGAAGACCAACCATCACCAGTGCAACATTCCCATCACCAATGTCCCAAATCTCCCTCCTCCCCATACAATCCCCGCCTGTACTCTAGACAGGCTTTCTATTTCCCTCGTACATTCTCATTATTAGGATAGTTCAAAATGTAGTTATTTCTCTAAACTCATCCCTGTTTGTGGTGAGCTTCATGAGGTGAGCTGGAACTTCCAGCTCTTTTCTCTTTTGTGTCTGAAAATTATTATTGCAAGAATGTCTTTCATTTTTCTTAAAATCCATAGATGAGTGAGACCATTCTGCATCTTTCTCTCTCTCTGACTTATTTCACTCAGCATAATAGATTTCATGTACATCCATGTATAGGAAAATTTTCATAACTTCATCTCTCCTGACAGCTGCATAATATTCCATTGTGTATATGTACCACTATTTCTTTAGCCATTCATTTGTTGAAGGGTATCTTGGCTGTTTCCAGAGTCTTGCTATGGTAAATAGTTCTGAAATGAATATAGGTGTAAGGAAGGGATTTTTGTATTGTATTTTTATGTCCCTAGGGTATATTCCTATGAGTGGTATAGCTGGTCGTATGGGAGCTCGATTTCCAGTTTTTGGAGGAATCTCCATATTGCTTTTCATAAAGGTTGAACTAGACAGCATTCCCACCAGCAGTGGATGAGTTCCTTTCTCTCCACATTCCCACCGACACTGCTTGTTCTCATTCTTTGTGATGTGTGCCAATCTACCTTCAGAGAATCTTGCTGCCTCAAATTATGAGTGGTCTACACATTCGGAGGCCATTTCAGGAGTGAATATTTGGCATCAATCTCATTGCATCAACATGAATATATAGCACTTTTTATAATGAAATACAATCAAATATAAGAATGCTCATCAGGTTTTCCCAATGACATATACATAATTCTTCATTGACATAATGAGTACTGGGGATAAGTCCAAAACTCAAAAACATGCCATGAATTAAAATCCAGAGCAGACTTAGAAAAAAGTGCATCACTATAATTGTACTGCCATCTAGAGTTCAAAAGCTTGTTTGCACAGTACATTTGCCTTTTTCAGATCAGCATTTTCATGACCCATTTGTCCAACTATGGAAATGACCGACTGGGCTTGTACACATTTGTAAACCTGGCCAACTTCGTGCAGAGCTGGACCAATTTACGACTTCAGACACTGCCTCCAGTGCAACTGGCTCACAAGTACTTTGAGCTCTTTCCTGATCAAAAAGACCCTCTCTGGCAGGTAAGCTTGGTTTGATTGTTGGCATAATTAAATATTCCAACAAAAATATTTTAGTTTTATAATATAATCCAAATCTGAAAAGTGAAAGTTTATTTCAGAGGAAGCAAATGTTTTTAGATTTAAGAATCTATTTCTTCTTTAATGTAGTTTTATATTATTGATACATATTGGACAAAATTCTCCATTCCTGTGTTGATTAGAATATGGGACCTCTGGCGCACCAGCATTATAGATGTGTGGTGTGTACATATGTTTGTATATATATATATATATTATATGTGGTACAAATAATACATATATTAATGTCACTTTTATGTACATATTCTCTTAAGATCAATGATTTTTCCATGAAAAAAGTATCCATGTCTGAAATTATGTATAACTAATACTTTGAAGTATTATGCCTAAAACTTTTGAGTAATATCAGTGGTGTGATGGTGTGAATGCATATATGCTGCAGAAAACAGGTTATATATAAGCCAAACTATAATAACCAAACTTGAGGATCCTGGAGACATTGGTAGTAGGTAGTTGACACTGGTGGTGGGACTGGGGTTGGAACACAATATGCCTACGATTATATTATGAACAACTTAATAAACTATAGTACCCTAATTTAAAAATTTTAAAATGATTACCTGGAATTCTGAAACTCAGTGAGGGGTTAATTGGATAACTTAACCTGTATTAAGTTATATAAGGGATCCATTTTCAGTCCGCGATAGACTGAAAGAGCAGAAGATAGCAAATAAGCTTTGTATTAGGCAGATAGTAAACAAGTCAGCCAGCAGCACAACCCCTTATCACTAAGACACAAATGACATTAAAGGGCTGAATAACAAAAGTTAAGACTGACAGCTGGCTCTGTACCACTGAGTATATCAGCTGCCACAAAAAATATAGGCAATTTCAAACGTATTAATTAGGCATAATTTCAAACATGGATTACATGGATTTATTTTATAGCAAAAGTCATTTATCTTAAGGAAAATATAACATAAATATTATATTTTCAGGTTGTTTCAGACATAATGTCCAATTTCAAAGGACTTGGACTCATACATCCCAGAATTGTAGAGCGCTAGTTTAAACTAAATTCATTATTATATGATCTATTATTACATATAACAAATCTTAAAAACTCCTTACATAGTGTTTACTATGTGTCAGACTGGACTCCTTATATATGTTAGCACATTTAATTCTGGTAAATACCTCTTTAGGTAGGGTTCAATTATCTTAATTTTACAAGTGAAGGACTGAAGTACAGAAAGGCTGAGACATTTCACCAAATCATAGATCTAGCATGGGCAGAATGAGACTAAATACTTAATCACAGTTCTTAAGAACATTCTATAGTTACTTCCAGAGGGGTCAGAACAGGGGAGGGCACCTTCCTTGTATGTAGCTGACCCAAGTTCAAGCATTGGCATCCCATATGATCACCTGAGCCTACCAGGAGTGATTTCTGAATGCAGCCAGGAGAGAACCAACCCTGAGAACAACCAGGTATGGCTCAGTTAAAAAAAAAAAAAAAAAAAAGGAAGTCACTTCCAGAGCAGTGATTCAGGCACAAACATCTCAGAAAAACTCAATGGACTTCACAAATTGATCTTACAGTAAAGCTCTGACCTCTATAGTCAACTCATCCAGCTTGGAACTTGAGCTAATTACTTTCTGAACCAAGAAAATATCCCAAAGATGAGAAATAACAGCACATTTATTAAGCAAAAGTTAGTGGTTTGGGAATTATAGTTTCTTATTTCTTTGTATTTGAGCACACATATTTTATCTTAACAACTACAAAATAGCACCAAATGTTAGCCACTAGAAAGATATATAATTTTCCTGCTTATTTACTACTACCTTGTTATTAAGGTATAATCAATTGTGTTTCAGGCAACAAGCTTGAAATAAAATTTCTTCCAAAACAACAGCCAGAGAAGTTCCCTTGTTAGTCCTCAATGAAAATAAGCAGTCAGGGATCAGAGCAATGGTACAGTGGGTAGGACACTTGCCTTGGAATTGGCCAACTTTGGTTGAATCTCCAGCATGCCATAAAGACCCCCAAGCCCACCAGGAGTGTGATTCCTGAAGGCACAGCCAAGAATAACCCCTGAGTATCAAAGGACCTGGTCCAAAACAAAAAAAGAAAAAAACAAAAAAAAGAAAAGTAGGGGCCGAAGCTATGATAGTGCAACAGTAGGGTGTTTGCCTTGCATGTGGCTGACACAGGAGGAACCTGGAATCAATCCCAGTGCCCCATATGGTCCACCAAGCCAGGAGCTATTTCTGAACACATAGCCAGGAGTAACCCCTGAGTGTCACTGGGTGTAGCCCCAAAACAAAACAAAACCAAAAAAAGTAAAGCAAAGAGGAAGGGGAAAAGGGAGAAAGAGAACTTTGCAAAAGAAATTACGATCATTCTAAATTCATCTTATATAGAAAATACTGGTTTAAGTACTATAGAGTAAGAAAAAATTTAAAGAATGTAATTTAATTTTTACATCATTTTACCTGTTTGGTGAAGTTTATTTTTGTTGGCCTCATGATCTCTAAAGTTATAATTTTGCCTATATATTTACTAAAGTTTAAAAATAAATGAAGGGAAGTTGAAATCTTTTACAGTATTATTAAGGCTATATCTTTGAAGTACAAGCAGAAAAGTTTAAAGGTACTTTCATTAAAAATATATTTCTTGATGATGGGTTTTGTTGGAGTTCAACTATGACCATGGCCCATATTCCCAGACCAGTCCACCAGTGAGAAAATTCCAGGAACAAGACAACAGCTCTGGAGACAGTATAAGACTTAGACCCAGAACAGAATGAACCTGACTGTTTGAGCTAACTAGAAATTTCTAGTGGTTGGCTTCATCTTATTGCAGCATATATGCATCTCTATCCTTCTTCTCTTTGTTTCTTTGACAACCGTTCCCCTTTCTCTACCCATGTATACCTAACCATACAATCTATAAAAGTAGACAGATCCCTAATAAAAATTGTGATTGACCATCAGTCTGTAGTCCAGGCAACTAATCATCACTTGGTAGTCCAACTCAGGTTCCACACACCAGTTACCCATTCTGTTGAACAAGACAGATGTGCTGTTGGATTCCTCTCATGAGAAATCATCAATAACAATATTATAATTTCATCAATAACAACATTTTAAATTTAACTTAAAAATAAAACATTAAAAATCAGTACCTTGAGGCTAGAGATGTGACTCCACTGTGAGACCCTGGATTCTCACCTTTGAAGCACAATGTGAAAGCACCTGTAAAAAAAATATGCACCTTAGATTTCAGTGTGTTTATCTTATGTTTAAGACTTTGTCTCTTCACTACTTCACTACTGGGAAATACTGATTCTACTCATCTATTTAAAATGTACATATACACATATACAGGCACCTGCATAAGAACCCACACAAACATACACCTCACATTCATGAACATTAAATAGACAATTAACACAAACCTGCTAGCAGCTATACAAATGTTTGTCAGTCAGCTCTTATCCATAGTTAGAAGTAGAAAACATGCCCTGTGTAGTCCTCTGGAGATACTTAATTTCAAAAAAGAAAAGGAGTTACTGGAAACATTCCATGGGTCTCTTAGGGATTTCACTTCAAAGGAGGGACACTAGTGTCGTCATCAAAACATACAATTCACATGCCAAAAAAGTGACACCTCTCAACTATTCTTACCTTTAGAATCCTTGTGATGACAAACGCCACAGAGACATTTGGTCAAAAGAAAAAACCTGTGATCGCTTACCAAAATTCTTGGTCATAGGACCCCAAAAAACTGGTAAGAACTTTTTATGTTGTAATCAACCAAATAGTGCAAACATTCTAGTATAAAAAAATGAGTTTTTGTCAGAATGAATTCTCTAATTTCCTGTAAATGTTAATAAGCAGATAACACATGTCAAAGGAATATATGACATAGAACACTGTGTGAATTTACTGTTAATTTGATATTTTATAAATTATGTCTTTGTTGACATATTTATGATATTATGTAATTATGATACATTTACCTATCATCAGACTATAAGATTCCTATAGCTTATTTATTCCTTGCAAGTTTGTGCTCTTTACCAGTGTCATCTCCCTATCTTCCTATTCCTGGGTAATCCCCATTTAACCTTTTTTAATGAATATTGCATCGAAAATTCCAAAAATCAGCAATATAGAGTGCTTGTCATTCTCTTCCTCTTTAGCATAATATGCTCCAGGTACATCTATGTTGTTATAAGTGTCAGGATATCCTCCCATCTCATGGGGGAATAGCATCACATTGTGTCACTCCATACCAATCTGTTAATCCATTCATGCAGTGACAAGTATTTAGTTTGTGTCCATAAATGGCTGTAAAAATGCTACAAAAAGGGCCTAAGAGACAGCACAGCGATAGGCTGTTTGCCTTATAAACAGCCGACCCAGGACCAACGGTGGTTCAAAACCCGGAATTCCATGTGGTCCCCGTGCCTGCCAGGAGCTAGCTATTTCTGAGCACATAGCCAAGAGTAACCCCTGAGCATTGCCAGGTGTAGCCAAAAAAAAAATGCTACAAAAAAGATAGAGGTAGTCATATCTCTTTGAAAATTATCTTTTCTTTCCTGATGGTATGTAACTAGTAGAGGAGTTGCTGGAACACATAGTATATCTACTTTAAGTTTGGGAGGAACAGCCATCTTGATTTCTGTAATGGCTCAACCAATTTACTTTGACACCAAGTATGTAAGTGTTCCTTTTAACCTTGTCCTACCCAATACTTTACTATAGCAGAATAAAACATTTTATTCTTGACAGTCTTTGCCTAACTTGATACTGTGTATAAATCTTTAACAAAGTGAAAAAGAAAATAAAACATGGTTTAATTATAAACCATTATATGACCATATATGGTCAGCATTATATATGGTGACAAATATTTCCTTAGTTCTTAACTGAATTGTTAACATTTCTATTTTTTATGTTTGTTTGTGTTTTGTGGCCACATCCTAAGATTCTCAGGAGTTACTCCTGGCTTTGCTCTCAAAATCAGTCCTGGCAGTGTCTGGGGGTCCATATGGCATGCTGGGGATCAAACTCAGTTTAGCCACATTCATGACAAGCATCGAAACTGCTGTACTATCTCCCCAACCCACAATATTTCTAAATTCAAATTTTCTCATGGCTTTAGATTTACAGATAAGATTTTTGAGAAGTTGAGAGTGACACATATTTAAGTTCCTAGAAATCCTTATTATAAACCACTTTCAGGGAAAATAACCACTCCCTGACTTCTTCCTGGTGCTGTTTTTCCTAAATTTTCACAGATGAGTATATGCTAAGTCAAATATATTTCACAAGCAGAATTTCTAAATGAAACCAAAACATTTTGTAAATTGGGGCAAGAGAAATATATGAACCTCTTCTAAAATTTGTGTATATTTTTATATTTTTTATTTCCTTAAGAATCAATATTAGAGTGAATCCCAGCAGAAGCCATAAAGTGTCATACAATTATGTCTCATTATTATTGATAAGTTTTTTGAGAACTTTGGATATTCTGGCTCTCATTTCAACCTTACTATACCTTCCTAAAGAAATGATATTTCATTTCTTCATCCTCTAGTAATTAGAGTGAATTATATGCAAAGCAGAGACTAAAGTTTTAGCCTACTAGTTTTTCTAGCTCTATATGCAATTAATAACTTTAATACATTAATAACAACTGTAAAATACGTTTTCTTATTTAATTGCATGTCCTTATCATTGAAAGTCAAGATGCAGCCAGACAAACACTTCAACTAAAATCTTTTCCATGGACTACCTGCCACTTCACCATCTTGTGGCTATATATCAAATCTCTCTGAGAGTTGATGGTCAATTTTACTTCAAAAACCACTGCAGGAATGCCTCCCCTGTGTTGTACTAAGTGTGCAGACATTTTAATATCATTTCAAAATTAGATGGCAAAATTATGACTTGCCATCTTAAACTCAATGAGTTTTCCAAATGTTTATGTAACCTATTTATGACATTTACCTGTGAAAGAGAATATTCTATTTGCTTTTTATAGGAACTGAGAATTTTAAGGAGGTATAATTGACATGACAAAACTCCATTTTAAATGAATTTGATGAATTTTAAAAATAGGCAATTGTGTCGACACCAGATCCAAAATATGGAGCAGAGTAGTCCTGTCTCCTTAAAAAGTTTCTATACTCCCTTTACAATTGATTTCCCTAGAATAAAACATTTGAGCTTCTCCCATTTTGTTCTGTATGCAGACATTTCACAATTGATTTTCAAATGGACAAAAACTACCCCATTAAAATATTAGACGGCTTCACTTTTAATTGTATCAAAAATATTTTTCTAATTTTCACAAATCCATGTAAAATTAGACAAATTTTCATACAATTGTAAAATGTAAATACAAATGTAAATCCAGACATATTTCATATAATTTTAGTATTAAAACTGAAGCTTTTTATATAGCTATCTGAATATGTATAGCTATGATTATATAGCTAAATTAGGAAACTAGGGTGAGGGGGGACAAAAAAAAAAAAGAAAACTAGGCAGATAAGAAAAAGAAAAAAAGATTTGTCAGGACCCAAAAGTATGTGTAGGTAAAAACAGTACTAAGAAGTCACATCTTAAATTTATTAACACTGAAATTTTTACTGATCATGCAAATAATTACAAGTATCTAATTTTTCTATTTGTCTATTAATGCTGTTATGAAAAACTACCCAAAGCAAACATGTCTAATAGAATTGTAATGAATAAAACTAAGGAGAAAAAATCATTTTGAATTGACCTACTTGATTTGTTTTATTGTTTCACATATAAGTCACACTTCCTATCCCAAATACTTATTTTTTAGTTTGTAAAAATGAATCTTAGTGCTGGATAGATGTACTTTAAGGCATTTGCCTTGTAAGCCACTGACCCCTCACTCAATACTCAGCACTAGACATTCTCTGAGCACTGCCAGGAATGATCCCTACACATCGAGCCAGGAGTTAAGTCCTGAGCCTTCCAGGTGTGCCCACAAATACTATAATAATAAGTCAACCAATAAATAAAATAGATGTAGCATGTTCTCTGCTGTGTGCATTTCACCCTAAAATATGTGCTTACTCTCTCTGCCTCCTTCCCTATTTTCCCACCTCCTAATGTTTTTATAAATAAAATTAATTTACTTCAGTTAATATGTTTTAGAATTATATTTTAATAACTCTTTAAAAACCTTATAAAATATTCAGATAGGGTGCTACTTAGCAACTGTCACATAACTATCTCACTTGGCCTTAGTAAACTAAAAGCCAAGAATTTTTCTCCCCCATTACTATACAAGCAAGAAAACTAAAACCTAGGCTAAAAACCTAAGTTTTAACTAAGAATCAGTTTTAACTTGGGTTAAAAATATTCTCAGACCAAAAAGGACTTGCAACATTCACTATAATCAAAAAAACTCTAAATTAACTACAGAAAAGTCACTTATATAAACTAAATAACCAACTGCAGCAGCAACAATCCTCCACAATATAATGATTCACAGCCCTTTCTGTTAAGAGTTTCCTAGAATATCAATGGACTAATAAACTCTCCCATCCAAAGGTACAGAGTTTGATATATTTTGTTCAGAGTCACATAGATGACAACTACTAGGGAAAATAAAATCCCCAAGCTAAGGATCTATGATATCCTTCTCTAAATGTTTTGCTCCACTGTATATTTCAAGTGGCAAAATGTTTTTCCACAGTAAGTACTGGATTTTGTTCCTTATTTCCGCCAAGCCAGGATTCCCAGTGTGTGCTTAATTAGAAACTCTGGGGCAAGAGGTTGGCTCTCTTTATTGTAAATTTAAGAAATCACTGTTAGAAGTCATGTCTATGATAAAAGCTTTACTTTCTATATAAGATTAGATATATTATATGTACCTCATTACCCATAGGTTATCATTATAAACAATGCATTCATTTTGGGCTCAGTTATATTCCAGGTTCCTGTTTCCTTCAGTCTAAATATTTTAGACAGAATCATTCTTTAGTTTTAAAGTTTTTTTTAACTTTTAGATTTTTTCTTTTATACACATATAGTAAATTTAAAAGACTAAATAAAGTTTATCAGAAATTTTAAAAATACAAATTGTAACATGACATTATTATTAAGAAAAGTTAGAAGAATCATTTATCCAAGAAGAGATATTAAATGTCATATCCAATGACAATTGCTAGCTGTTGACCTGAATATAATGACCAGATCCTGGTCCATGTAACTAAGTAATACTATAAATGACATTAGCGTACAGAAGTGAAAACTAGAGAATATGTTTCTCTCTGAATAGTATCAAACACTTAGATACATTTAAAATTTTTATATTTTGATCCTTAAACACCATCATGTAACTAATTTCTCAGAAAACTGAAGTACATCCCATCTTTTTTATATATCAGTTACATTTTGCTTTTGACTTTTGGAATGTAGGGGAGTAATACCTTAATGTGTTGATAAGGATCATACCTGGGCTCCTACATATACAGTATGTGTTCCAACCCATACTTAGTTCTTCTTTCTGATCCAATGTACATCATGTCATCTACAGTCTCAGTTTTACTTCCTTTCCAGTATGTATGCCTTTTATTTCCTTGCCTTGCCTACTTTGTCTAGTTAGGACACTCAATACTCTGTTGATAAAGAATTAAGAGTTGACTTCAGGGGCCGGAACGATAGCACAGAAGGTAGGGTGTTTGCCTTGCCTTGTGGCCAACCGGGTTTGACCCCTGGCATCCCATATGGTCCTCCAAGTCTACCGGAACTTACTTCTGAGCTCTATGCCAGGAGTAACCCCTGAAAGCCACTGAGTGTTGCCTCTTTCCCCCAAAAAAGAGCTGTCATCATTGTCTTCACGTTGATTTTAGATACAAAACTTTTGATTTTCCACCTTTTGTATTATCTGTAGTCTTTTCAAATAAAACCTTTATTATAGTACACTCCTTTATTCCCATCATGTTGCAGATTGCTTTACTTTCTCCTGTAACAGAAAAACTAAGGTATAGCCTTTAACTTATAATGTAAGCTAAAAAAACTCTAATTCTATAGTTCATGACACAGCTTGCTTATAAAGTCATATCTCTGATCCCCAATATTCATAAATCAATGTGGATACCTATGACAATGATATTTTCTTTCACCTAAAGTGTATATGTATAAGTTATGTCTTAATAAAGGGAAAAAATGTCCTAAATTTAGTTAACTTACACCAATTTGGCACTAACTGTATATTAACTACATTCAAATCTAAATTTATAAAAGATTAAATTGGTCTTAAATTTAATAACCTTTCCTAGACCTCAAAGAAAACTTTATTAGTGAACCCAAGCATGAATTTTTGGTAATGTAACATTTATATTAAATTAAATTAATTTTGTTTCACTTGTATAATTATTATCAATGTAAAAATAATCTCCAAATAAGGATAAGAGAAATAGTACAATGAGGAGAATGTTTGCTTGGTATGCAGCTGACCTAGGTTTAATTCTCAGAATCCCTCATGATCTCCCAAACTCATCAGGAGTGATCCCTGAGCAGAAAGGAAGCAGGAGTCAGGAATCAGCCTTGAACACTATCAGCTGTGGCCCTCAAACTAAAAATAATAATTGTCAAATGCAGTGTCTTTTCATCATCAATGAAAGACTGTGAAGTAAGTAAGGCATATGAGTCTTCACCAAGGAAGAGTGATGATAAGAAATCTCACCAAGACGAGAAATGCAAAGACGAGAAATGCAAAGAGCCAGAATCACAAACCAAATCAATAACAGCTTCCCCAAAGGTTGTCACAGTTCTGTCCTCCTCAAGTCACACTAACTCCGCTTTTTAGAATTCACTCAGTTAATTATCTGCTTAGTTTAATTCAAGTAGTACTTGTGGTTTGCATCATAATTAATGACATTGAAATGTAAATAGTATGATACTGTTTCATTTCCTTCAACTCTAAAACTCTGTTGTTTTTTCAGGTACCACTGCTCTGTATTTGTTCCTGGTTATGCATCCTTCCATCCTTAGTAACTCCCCCAGCCCAAAAACCTTTGAGGAGGTACAGTTCTTTAATAGAAATAACTACCACAGGGGGATTGATTGGTAAGATGGGTTATTAGTATAAATCTAAAAGTATATGTACTGTGCACATCATAAAATTAGAATATTTATAAACATTTAAGTGTGTGACCGCAAAGAAAAGTTAACCTCTATGCCATGTGATCTGATTGGATAATGTAAAGGAGTACAGAATGTCTTCATAACAAACTTTACTAAAGAGAACCACATAATTTTAATTTGTATTATCTTTGATGGTGATTACAACTATGTCAGAAATTCAATAATCGCCACAAATTTCATTCTGCTCTACTCTTAGAACTTTAACAGCATTCTTTTCTTGTGCACTATGAATGAATGTGATATTACAGGGGATAAGAAAACGGTTCAAGCAGTACAACACATATTTAGCATGTATGAGACACTGAGCTCAGTCCCCAGAGGTGTGTGACCTTACTGGTCCCCAAACACCACTGGAGCTAAGCAGCCATCCATTCCCTGGCAAGTGCTGCTATCCTGTCAAGCCAACCTCATATCCTCAAGTGGAATCCCAAACTCTGGTCTGCAGCACCATTGTGGGGACTGATACCACAATTTAAGTATGTAATTTTCTAATTTAGTTTGGCACAAAAGTAAATAAATAGAACCAGAAATGTGTGTATTTCCTAAGTAATGAAAAGTAGAAAAAGTGCTATCACTAATATAAAGATTAACTTTTAGCCTTTGAGTTGAACTATAAATATATGTCATGTGAGGAAAATATTTAAAAGTAAAGCTATCAAAGACACATAAAAATAGCCATGACTGGAAAATTGATATTATAACCTAGCATGTTAGTTGCCATTAAAAATGATGTAACTATTAACCCTCTCAGTAATTATTGTAGGCTACTCCAAATGGAATGATAAAAAAATAGCCTGAGTAGAACTTAAGTACCAAAAATAATTTACACATATTCTAGTTATTATTTCACTGTGATTCTTCAGCACAGTGTTCATTATTAGACATGTAGTTTTAAATTACAAATCTGATAGTCAAGAAAGCATCCACTACTTTACTATTTGACCACTGAATCAAAAATATATAGACTATGTACAGCAAAAAAAAAAAAATATGATACCATCAGGTCTAAAGGAAGTCAATGAAAACTGCTTTAGAAGTAAATGGAAATACAATACCTGAGTTCCCTGAGACTTACAAGTATCTGCGGGAATAACCAATTTTTTAGAAAGCTGATTATAAGCCAGTCATGTGTAAAAGCTCTATTAACAGAATAAGCAGCCCTTAGGGAGTTTACATGGAGATGACATAAATAAGGAGAAAGCTAAAAAGCAATTAAAGATTTTAATTATAACTCGGGGCCGGAGAGATAGCATGGAGGTAAGGCGTTTGCCTTTCATGCAGAAGGTCATCGGTTCGAATCCCGGCGTCCCATATGGTCCCCCGTGCCTGCCAGGAGCAATTTCTGAGCATGGAGCCAGGAATAACCCCTGAGCACTGCCGGGTGTGACCCAAAAACCACAAAAAAAAAAAAAGATTTTAATTATAACTCACTAAAAACACTCCAGTTGCAAATGCTTTTGATTGACAAATTATATGCTTATAAAAGGCAATTAAGAGAAATAACAAATCATAGCTACTGCAAATGTCAATCTATTAGCAGGAAGCCTAGCTTTACTTTCAATAGTATCAAGTATTCCCAGCCCTCAGATGAGCAGGGTCAGCTAGGACTCAGCACCTTAGCTGTTCCTTCAGGACCCCAAAGTCACAGGGTGAAGATTCTGCATGTGAGCTTACTGGCAGGATCAGCCCAGGTGCAGTTCTGCCAGGTTCATGGATCTGCCTTTCTTGGAGAATGAGAGAAAGCCGGGGTTGCCTTAGCATACAGGCAGCTAAATATAGGTTTAGAGCAGAAAGTAGAATAGATGAAAACTAGAAAGCTCCACCTTAACAAAAATAAAAACTAGTTAAGAGTTGCAATCAGAAGATCTCAGCCATTGGATTTCTACAAATATTAAAGGTATAAATTGGGGGGGTTGGTTTATTTTGTTTTGTTTTTCAATTACCTGAGGATGAAGCAAAGGGTTGGCATGTTGCATGGAAAACCATCAAATTCTATTAATATCTACATTCTTTAAATGTCTTAACCTGGCTCTGAGTAAATCACTTACAACGTTTCAGAGCTGGGGCTAGAACAATAGCACAGTGGGTAAGACATTTGCCTCAGACAGGGCCAACTCAGGTTCTCAGGTTGGAACTCCGGCATCACTTATGGTCCCCAGAGCCTGCCAGGAGTGATCCTGAGTGCAGAGTCAGGAGTAAGTCCTGAGCAAAAAAAGCAAAGAAAAACAAAAAATATATGCTCAGGGTCAACTCAAGTTAACTCAAAAAATATTGAGAATGGCAAGTCACATCTCTTAGTAGAAAATATCACTGAAATGCTATGTAATGTAAATGAGTTCATTTTTGAACTCCCAAATTTAGACACTCCCAAATTGTAAAATCACTCTAGTTTGTCAATTTTTGGATAACCTGGATTCATTTTCTTCAAATATAGATCTGTTCCTTCCCTTGAAACAAAAGGCTAATTATTTTTGTCCTGTCATCAAACATTGTTCAGGTGCATGTAATTTCCAAGCACTGAACTATAAGAACCATAACATGTAGTCAAACAAAAAATTGCATCCAAATTTTTCCATGAAACTCTAGGTAAAATTTATGCATTATAGGTGTAAAATCCTGAATTTTGTGACTTTTTCAAGACCTAAATTATAACTCAGTTTCAGGTACAAAGGACTCCCAGGTGGTAGAGCAATTTTTGGAAACTAAGTTATCTGGATTCAATACCTTTTTTCCTTTCCTTATAATTTTTGGAGACAGTTTCATACTTTTTTCAGAATAAGCAAACTTTAAACAGGCATTGACCATTGAACTACCAGTAGACAGTTGAAATAACCTTGGCACCTGTTTACAGTCCTACTTTCCATTTCTAGAATAAATTAGAGAACAGTGCAGATCAAATTTCTGGAAAAATTTGTGTGTGTGTTTGTATATATATATATATATATATATATATATATATATATAATATATATATATATATATATTCTTGCCTTGTCACCAACAATGCAATTCCCATAAAGCATAAAAGTATTTAAGTACTGCCTGGAACCTCAAAGCATTGTTTGGCTACACCAACCAAATTTTTCCAATATGTTACCAACTAGAGTCTGCCAGAAGCTTTAATATGAAAGAAAGCAACACAGTGCAGAAAAGGAAGCTAGTACAAAATAAATGATAATGAGTCTTGGTAAGTTAATTTGAGCTACTTAAATTTGGTGGTTTGTGAGTTAAAAAAGGAAAGTAATGGTGAATGAGGCCATTCTGATAAATTAGAAGAAACTCTACAAGTTAAAATTGTCTGTCTGCCCTCTCTTAAAAGACCCCCTTTGCACTAAATGAGGTCTTCAAAAATATCTGCTGTTATATAATGAACAAGTTTGTACTTTATGGTTTTTGTACCGATAGGACATTATACAAAAGTCACTCTGTTCTGTGCTTCAATGCTTAAAACTACAAATACAAATATTCACACCTGTTTACCCTGCTCAGGATTTTAATTCTCACCTCACTGGAGGTGTGGGACCTAACTTGAGGACATTTGATAGGATTTTATACTTAAATATATGTGCATTTTCTTTCACCTTTATAACTAAAGAATAGGAATGTCTTTATGAAAAATTTAAGTAAAGAGGCAATGTTCATACCAAAATATAATTTGACACTTATAATTGAATATATATCAGCACAAAAAAAGTGTGATGAATGAAATTATTTTACTTGCTGTAAGTAAAAATGTTTTGTTTAAACCCATAAAATGCCTTTGAACTGAGCATAAAGGCTCTGCGAATCTAATTTTGGTTTCGGTTGGGCACTTCATTATTCTCTGTAAAATATTTAATCAATATTATGTCTTTATTTTTGTTATTTCTCATCCTACATTTTCCTGATATAGAAAAAAACATAAAATATACTTGCAGAAGATTTTCAAAGTACATTATTAGACTTCTATATATTCTTTTCTTACTTTGTGGGACGAATGTCACAAAGAAAAAGGCTTTTGTTTAGGAAACAAAAATCTATAGGATGCTTTAACATCTTGTCACCAGGTAAGTCACTAGCATGAGTCAACATGTTACTTTTGAAATATTCCCCTCCTAGGTATATGGATTTCTTCCCTGTTCCATCCAATGTCACCACTGACTTTCTGTTTGAGAAGAGTGCCAACTATTTCCACTCAGAGGAAGCACCCAAAAGAGCAGCTTCTTTGGTCCCCAAAGCCAAGATCATCACCATCCTCATTGATCCATCAGACCGAGCTTACTCCTGGTACCAGGTTTGAAACCCACAGGCGAAAGGGAAGTCTGGAGGAGGGAAGAGGGTTTTCTGCATGGAGGAGGAGGGTTTTCTGTAAGTGGGAAGGGTTTTCTGTAGGAGGGAAAATTTTTGCAGGAGAGGAAGGATTTTCTGCAAAAGGGGAAGGAGAGGTTTCTGCAGGAGAGAGAAGAGATTTCTGAAGGAGAGAAGTAGAATTAAAATGAATTATTTCATATGGCACAAAGCACAAGGTTATGTCAGCAGGTCAAGGGTGAAGAGCAGACCAAGGAACTGTGAAAGTATAAAGTTGGGTCAAAGTGGAATGTCATGTTCAAAGATCCTTTTCTGAACCATAGCTGGGTTGAAATCTGTTGGATCTGAAGACTCAGACCCTTGGGGTAGGAGATGATCTGCTCCCAGGGATGGGTCTTCAGACAGCAAAAATCCCGAAAATGGACAATATTTGAGAAATATGTTTTTAACAAAGAGTACCACTGCTATTTGGCCAAAGCAGTTTTCCACGTTCACAGGAACAGTTAGTCAAAAGATTTGGTGGGCCCGGAGAAATAGCACATCGGCGTTTGCCTTGCAAGCAGCCGATCCAGGACCTAGTTGGTTCGAATCCCGGTGTCCCATATGGTCCCCCGTGCCTGCCAGGAGCTATTTCTGAGCAGACAGCCAGGAGTAACCCCTGAGCACCGCTGGGTGTGGCCCAAAAACTAAAAAAAAAAAAAAAAGATTTGTTGACTGGAACTAGTGGGCAGAGGAGGTCTGACACAGCAGATGAGACATGAGAGGAAGATTGAAAAATTCTTCTGCAGGTGGAGAAGTGGGAGAGACCCACTTTCCTGTGCGTGCCCTCCACACCCACCTGACAGAATCATCTTCTTCATCAAAATAGACAACAAATCGCAGGTTGACTGGTTTTATTTTAGACCCTTTACCTTTGCTACCTGGTACCTGGAGAAAAGAAAAACAAACCTTAATTGACTCCAAGAGGAAGAAGAAAATGGAGCTTGGCAACCTCTTAGCCCCTGAAAAATTGAGAACTTACTTAAATAAATAAGTCAAGGTTTCAAACTGCAAAGCTAACAAAACGTCCTAAATATTTCAAATAAATCACTCCACAAGGGCCGAATACAGGCCTTAACAAACCCTACTCAAGTTTGGAGGACAGTGATTTGAATCTCAATTGCAGGAAATTTGCTTTTCAACTGGATGTGGTAAACATCTACAAACCCATCACCAAGCCTGAATATTTATTGGTCAATTTAGGGGAAAGTAGATTCTTTCAAACCCAAGGGCTTTTGCCTGGCCATTAGCAGGTGCTTTCCTATTTGGGTTGCTGCTTTCTGAATTTTCTGCCCAAGAAATGAATCTGATTCATCACAAAGGTGACCATTAGGTAAAATAATCTTGGCTTTTTAGATGCGAGGTAGAAGGTAAAAGCTGCAGGCTTTGATAATGTGCCTGTCAGAGTGTGCAGCACTTTCTCCATTTAAAGTAGCTGGTCGGGCTTTTCTCATCGCAAACTGTTTTAGGAGCTGGAGCGAAAAAACAGCACAGCAGAGCTAGCCCAGTGCAGTGCGAGGGCATTATGGAAATTTCACAGGAGGCCACACATGGTTCGCTGATGGGCTAAAAGGGGAGCATTAATGCAACTTTCTGAAGTTTCCTTGCAGAACAAAATATATTATAGAAGTCTATAGACTCGATGCAGTTGGTTAAAGAATTGTAGCAACCAGAACGTAGGCTCTACCAAGTAAGTTAAAAAAAAAAAAAAAAAACGCAATCCCAGAGGCCAAAGCTAAAATTCTGGTGCTCCAAACCAATATCTTGATTCCGTATTGTCAAGCAATTAACTATTGTTGGATGGTGAAACCTGTCACAGATATCGGAGTTGAATGATTTGTGCCTTTGGCTCAAGTTGGCTTAACTATCCCCCTTTTCACCCACCACAGCATCAACGATCACATGAAGACCCCGCAGCGCTGAAGTTTAGTTTCTACGAGGTGATATCGGCCGGTCCTCATGCCCCCACAGAGCTCCGAGCCTTGCAGAAGCGATGCCTGGTGCCGGGGTGGTATGCCAACCACATAGAGAGATGGCTCCTTTATTTCCCTCCCTTCCAGGTACTAAGCAATAATCATTTACCTCACGTTACAATCTCATTAAGTTGATGCGTTTGACTCTAAGAGAGAGACGAAATTTTGACTCATTTCATTACCAGATTTTAGTGTTCAGTTGTAAACAATGAGACTGTAGCTGAGAATGATAGTTGGACAAAAGGAGAAAAGGCTGTCTTTAAATTTTCAAACTAAAGGTATTTTAGGCTGTCTCCAGCTGTAATTTCCAATCCCTACCCAACAAGTGCTCCATGCATCGAAGAATTATCTTCCTGCTTCTTATCCTAGGAGACACTCAAAACCATCCTAAACATGGCCAAAGTTGCTTTCCATAATTAAAGGCCATCATTTTCCTCTGAGTCACCTTGCTGAATTTTCCTAAGCCCAATGTTTTCCTGGATTTCCTTTTCTCTCCTTTCCCGAGCATCAACCTGGATCACAGAATCAGTACTTCGGGTATGCAGTGGTCACCTGATGTGTGTGTGTGCCAGTGTGTGTGGACTGTGCCACTCAATAGACTGGCTATCACCATGTCCAGCTAAAGTCATATTGGAATTAAGTAAAATTACAGATTTAGCCCCTCAATTATATTAGTAATTTCTTTTTCTTGTGGTTTTGATTTTGAGGCCACACTTGGCAGTACTCATTAATTATTCCTGGCTCTGCACTCAGAAATCACTCCTGGCAGGCTCAGGGTACCATATGGGATGCTGGGAACTGAACCTGAGTTGGCTGCTTGCAACACAAATGCCCACCCGCTGTGCTATGGCTGCAGGCCCCCAGTCCCATTTTAAGTGCTCAAAGGCTAGATGTCCACATCAAAGCCTATAAAGAGCATGTTCCATATTTGTCTTTACAGGACATTCTCTGATGAACAAAACTAATCCAGACTACATTAAAACAATAGAGCAATGTGAGCTAGAGGTCTTGTGACCCCAGACTTCCATCTATCTAGGGTCTTTTATATTGGTGGGTTTACCCCATTCACTCATCCTAGAAGCAAGCAGTTTTTTCCTGAGTCAGCAGAGAAACTCCTGTGTTCTGGTTTTTTGGGGGTCCTGACCCTCTCTCTAGAAGAATGATCAAAGTTGGTTATTTGGGGGAAGGAGGTTAGGCACATCCTGCAGCACTCATGAGTTACTCCTGGCTCTGAACTCAGAAATTACTCCTGGCAGGATTAGGGATACCTTATGGAATACTACATAGATCAGACCTTGGTCAGCCGCGTGCAAGGCAAATGTCCTACCCACTGTGCTACCGCTCAGCCCCTCAAAAAAAAAAAAAAGCTTTCTGGCACTGCTCTTTAAAATGGAGTTATATCCTCCATCATATTATATCTGTCTGTTTGTTTTTTTGTTTGTTTGTTTTGGGGCCACATTTGGCAGTGTTCAGTGTTACTTCTGGCTCTGTCAGAAATCACTTCTGACAGGCTCAGGTGCCATATGGGATGCCAGAGATCAAAAGGGTCTGTCCTGGTCACAGCATGTGAGGCAAATGTGCTACCGCTGCGCTATCTCTCTGGCCCTATATCTGGTCTTAATAAGACCATTTCCCTTTCTACTGTCCTCTTTCCCAGCTGGAACACCCATAAGTGTGGTTATTTTTTGCTGTTTTGTTTTGCTTACTTGTTTGGTATTTTTGTTTACTTTTCATTTTTAAACAGAAGCCACCATTAAATGGTGCTCAGGGTGACCCAGGAGATGCCCACCAAATCATCTGGTATGGGCCTGGTGCTCAACCAAACTCATACTGCTTAAGGGTCACCAGAGTCACAACTGATGGTCCTAGGGTCTGAGAGGGAAAAGGGGTAAATGAAACATTATGATTAAAAACAAGGGTCTCAAACATGCTAGGAGTGTACTACATCACTTGCAGCATCTCCCTGGTCCCAATTTTCAAACTGTATCTGCATGTGGTTCTGTAGCCATATTCATAGACTCTCATGGTCTCTTCCTGGCCTTTTGGTTTTCTGTGGGAAAGCCTGCCTATTCAGATGATATATGAGTGCGGTCAATAAGTGTGATTTATTTTTTCTGCCAGGTCAGTAAAGAGAACCACCTGGCAAAATCTAACAGCACTACATGCAAATCCCCCTTGGGACAGTATCTCCCATTAAAAAAATTTCAGGGGCCAGAACACAGCGGTAGGGCATTTGCCTTGCACAAAGCCAACATGGAATGGACCCAGGTTCAATCCCCAGCATCCCATAAGGTCCCCCAAGCCAGTAATTTCTGAGCATAGAGCCAGGAGTGACCCCTGAGTGCCACTGGGCGTGACCCAAAAAACAAAATAAATAAATAAATAAATAAATAAAATAAAAAATTTGGGTTGCAGAAACATTTTATTACACAAGTCTTTGTCCTTTTTTTATATTCTTTTGGTCATTTAGTTGCTAATTATTGATGGGCAGCAGCTAAGAAGTGATCCTGCAACAGTGATGGATGAAGTGCAGAAGTTTCTAGGAGTCTCGCCTCATTATAATTACTCTGAAGCTTTAACGTAAGTCTATATTCTAATTAATTTAATGACATTTGGGCAGAGAGCTGATTTTAAATAAACTGTCATTTGGTGATGCAGTTGTTAAATGAGTTGTTCTTTACATACTGATTATTGTCTGATGTGAATTAACCACAGGGGGAAAAACATCTCAGTGCTATTGCAAAAAAAGGTCCTAAATCTTCTATTGATTCCTCAGCATGAGCAATCTTCCCTGAAAGGAAAGTATTAAAAAAAAGGAAAAAAACAGTGTATTAAGCCTATTTATTTATTTTGGTGGTTATAGGGACAGGGGGTCACACATGCATGTGCCCTAATGCTGAACTACATTATTGACATCTTACTTATAGCATACAGGGATGATTAACTGGGTAATAAATAAACTTAGGCCTTTCTCCTTGTACAGCTTCTCAAAAGCATGAACAGAGAGCCAGAAATAAGCAGCAAGTCACAAAGTATATGCTAACTGAATGGGCAAAGAGACAGATGCTCTTATTTTTTCCTAAAACCTCTATATTTGAGTTTCTACCTTGTCAAACCTACTGTGTGTCTGACCTGAGCACCTCCCCTTTGGGGGTTTCCACAGTTAAAGCTCTAGATGGGTTTTCCTGGACTGGTTGCCTTTCATTTCCTTAGTGAAAACTAAGGTGAGGCCAGAGCCAAAGATGGTAGTGGACAATCCTGACAGCTGAAGTCTTTCAGGCTTGACCTTAGTCTTGCCTCCAGGCTTCACTTAACATTTTAAATGGCCCAGTTATAATTATGAGAGGTTTGATTATACTTCACATGCTAAGAGCTGTTTGAAGATTCTAAGGTGAATTGGGGGTGGCTCACTATAATAAACATTATTTTTGAAATTTTAGGGTCATGAATTGAGCCTTATAGAAACTGACAGGGGCCAAAGATAGGACAAGGGGAAAGGCACTTGCCTTGTATACAACCAACCTGGATTTGACCCTGAGTAAGCCCACATGGTTCCCGAGCCTACCAGTAGTGATCCCTGAGTATAGAGCAGAGCCAGGTGTGACCACCACCCCAGAAAAGGGAAACGAACTATCTGTTTGTATGTGGTATTATATAAGATCCTTCTACTGCATTTGTCTGTGTATTTCTCTGTATAAAACTCTATTCCTTCCGTCAATTTATTTTCCCTCTTCATTGTGCTGTTGATTCTGGAGCAATGTAGAAAGCAAAGAATATTTTCCTTTCCCTTTGTTAAAGATTGGCAAGAAAACATCAAATACTGCTTACATCTTGCACAAATTGTACTTAGAGCCACTTGTGAGAGAAACATTTTGAATTAGGGGAACAAAGTAGTATAACATGAGGTGTAGGCTTCCTTTGTATGTGTCACTGACTTTATCATCACTATTAAACCCTGCCCTCTGCAATTTCTACACTCATGTACCACTGGCACTTCTAAGGCTTGGTTCAAGTACTAATAAAGATATTTAGGTATTTAACTTTCAGCTTGACCTTAAAGAAAGCTGTGGTTTCAGTTTGTAGCTAGAAATTCAACTCCACTTTTTGCTTTGTGTCCTCTTAAGTATCCTGTAGAAAAGAAAACTTTTATGTTCTATACTGTTTCCTATTTCAAGTTGGCTTATCTCAGAGGTTTATTTTAATAGATCATATAGTGAAGCATTGTATCAGGTGAAAGAATGTCTTTATTTTATAAGGACATAATCTCTCTTTCTTCTGGAGTCATCCTTGACCTACCTGCTGTGTATCTGACCTCTTTGCATCCGACTTTTTCTTTGCCTCCACCATGGAGGACATGCAATGTAATGTAAACTGGAGAGAAGCACCATCAAAGCAGCATTCTAAACACAGAGTACAATAGGGCGCTTTGTGACCTGGGACACATCTGTCTGCATTGACCTGTTCCTTGATTATCAAGCCTAGTTGGGGATCAGCAAGATAAGATTAGTGTAGCCTTTGAAACCAGTTTCGGGTGCAATAGGCTGTACAGGTGCTCACCCTGCTGACAGAGATAAAATATTGCCATTCATTTGCCTTTCATGCCATTTGTCAGTCATTAGCAGATCTGACACATCTTGTAAAAAGCAGCAGCAAATAGGTTGTAGAATATTTTGAATTTCATGTCAGCATTATAGGTCTCAATTGATCCTCCCTTACTCATGCTCTCTGCTGTTGTTTTCAATCCTTTCCTCATAATTTTATTTTCTTGCTAGAGAAACGACTGAATTGCTTCTGGGAATGTCTGGGGCTTGGGGGGAGGAATTAGGAAATAAAATGTAGGTTCTTAAAAATATTATCATTAATTCTTATTTTTCCTGCTAGTAATAGTTGGTGGTGTTTTTTTTTAAAATTTATTCATAAAGTCTTTTGAATGTACTGAACTATCAACCAATAAACTTCAAATAGATGAATTTTCAACCAACCACTTTTATCCAGTTCTTTGCACACTAGAATAAATTAACAAAACTAGGTCTACACAATAGTTTTATTATATAGTGTTGGTATGAAAGAGTAAGCATTCTAAGTCATCTATAAATTGATGATCTTTAATATGAAAAAATTCTATTTCAATGCTATTTTTAAGAAAAATGACAGAAGTTTCATTGCCAACTGTTATTTCTTTCTTTCCCAGTTGCTAAACAAAGTATACTAACTTTTAAATTTTATACATTCACTGGATGGATAGTTTCTAATGTATGTAATATAAATTAAAAATCCCAAAAACATGAATATTTGCACTCATAAACTCAACATATAATATAATGACTTAGTAATACCATTGTGGATTTAAAGTAGAATTAAAATGTGATTTTAATTTACCTATCAATGTAATTATACACTGGTTTGGGGATAGATTCTTTTCATATAAAGTTTGAAACAACCTAAGACATCTATTAGAAGATTTTTTTAAAGGAAGTACTTCTGTTTCTCATTGGTACAAACTTACAATATAGATCTATATTGTTGCACAACATTGTATCACCACAGTATTGTTCTAGAATTTTTTTCTTTTCTTTTCTTTTGTATTTAAACACCGTGATTACAAACATAACTGTAGTTGGGTTTTGATCACAAAAGGAACACCCCCCTTTACCAGTGCAACATTCCCAGAAGTTTTTCACCTACAGTAAATCTCGTTCAAACAACTGCTACTTTCTGTTTCTAAACCCCTCTTTTCTGGAAATTTCCATCGTTTGCGGGTTGTTCGTTTGTTTGTTTTGGGGTTTGTTTTGTTTTGTTTTATTTTGTTTTGTTTTGCTGTTATAATATGTCATGTTTTGTTAATCTATTCACCGGCTGATGAAAAATTTTATAGGTTCTCGCCTTTGACGCTTATGAATACTACTACTATGAACAAGTTTTCTTGGCTCTTGGAGCAGATACCTGGAAGTGGAATGGGATTGAATTATTTGGAAATTACTCTAAGTTTTTACTTATTTATTCATTCATTTATTTATTTATTTATTTATTTTGGGGCCACACCTAGTGATACTCAGGGGTTACTCTGGAAATTACTCCTAGCTAAGCGGACCATATGGGACGCCAGGGAATCGAACTTCAGTTCATCTTAGGTTAGCACTTGCAAGGCAGATGCCCTACCGCTTGTGCCACCACTCCTGCCCTAATTATTCTTAGTTTTAAGGAAACTGCTTTTCCTTTTTTGTGTGTGCCCTCTGCTCCCCCACTTTCATGCCATTTGTTGCTGAGTTCTGCCTATGGTAGACCTGGTGATCTCTGGCATTGTGTGGTCAGAGAGAATGACAACAACATCCTTAGGCCTCAGCACCAAACCCCCAGCCAAGTATCACAAGCAATAGCCCCTAAACTGGGAGACCCCCAAAAGTAATTACATTGCTGAGTGCTACTTATACTTTTATAATCAAGCTTTTAAATTGCTATTTATTCACAGTAAATAATAAGAACATACCCAGAGACCAGTAAAACCAAAAGGTCCTGTGTCTAAAATGAGGAGGCCCAGTCATGCACTGAATACTGAAAAAATGTAATGAATTATAGCTAGAAAGTCCTCAAATTAATCACTGTTTGGTAAAAAAAAAAAAGTATTTTATGACCCTAATATTTTATTATACAAGTATGCAAATCTACAGATATAAATAAAGTCAAACTTTTCACTTTTAAACCCTACAAAGGGAAAAAATGGGCCAGAAATTTATAAAAAATGTTTTCATTCCAGAAACTAGGCCTATTAATTTCTATTAATAGGAGACCTTCTGCTGACAATTTTTCTATTAGGAATCTGGCAAACCTGCAAATATGACAGATGGATTGAGAATTCGGGAGTATGCCAAAAGACTTTATGCAAAGAAATATAGAAAAAATGAAGTTAGTTTCTCTAGTTATATGTTGAGGTTATATTCCTTGCCAGATCTGTAAAAAATAATTAAGGTCATTATATCTTATAAATTGCTTGAAAATACTTTTTATTTGCATCTTTTTAGGTTTGATTCTCATAAAGGTTTCTGGTGTCAGTTACTGGAAGAAGGTAAAACAAAATGCCTTGGGAAGAGCAAAGGAAGAAAATACCCTCCAATGGATTCTGATGTAAGCATAAAGCTTAAACAAATTAAGCAAAAATGATAAATATTCTTAGGCATTTTCTCAGAAAAATGGGAAAAGACCAATTTCAGCCTTTCTAGAAATTAAATGTGACACTTCCATACATCTAGGTTGCTTGTTCTGGTTTTTACAATAACAGATGTCCTGACATGCAAGAAGAAAGGTAAACAATAGAACTTGCTATTTTAAATCAGAACAAATATGGCAACATCTCATTCCAAACCCAAGGACATGCCTACAGGTATTTCAACACTAGTAATGTTTACTAAAATCAAAACAAAAAATATTTAAACTAAAAACAGGAAACAACTCAAAGATTTTTACTTTTCACTATTATACTAAGAACAATGATATTAATTACTCTCTTGCTGAGCATTGGACTGTTAGTGGCAAACAGATTAAAGAATAAACTCCCCAGGTGTCTAACACAGTAACAGATACTATAGGAGATAGGGGTGGAGACCAGATTTACGGGACCGGCGCGGTGGCACTAGAGGTAAGGTGTCTGCCTTGCCAGCGCTAGCCTAGGACGGACAGCAGTTTGATCACCCGGTGTCCCATATGGTCCCCCAAGCCAGGAGCGACTTCTGAGCGCATAGCTAGGAGTAACCCCTGAGCATTACCAGTTGTGGCCCAAAAAAACAAAAAACAAAAAAAAAAGGGGGGGTGGAGACCAGATTTGCAGTATGTATTTTCCTGTTGATCTCATTCAGAATGATCTGGCAATCACTGGATCCTACAGCTGTCTCAGCTTGTAGTCTTATATTTTCATCTTAATGCTTTTAAAACCATGTAAATTTTGAGTTAAGAACCAGTATACGTATTTATCTTGCTATTAGAACATGAAAGTGGCACATAAATGATTCATTTAAAAATTAATTCAGAAGTTTAAAATATCATTGGGATATTTTTCCATAACGTTGAAAGGATCCTATAAACTAAGAGACCTCTGGTGGTGTAGGAATCCCAGATTGTCTGAAACCACTAATGCTTTTATTGTGTTTTGTTTTGTTTTGGGGGCTACAGTCTCAGTACTCAGGGGTTACCTCAGACTGTGGTTGGCTCTAACTCTTATTTGTGCTCAAGGGACTATGGATCCCGAGGAATGAAACCCAAAATATACATTCGGCCCTCAGCCCAGAATCATTTTGAATACTAAAAACTTTGGGAGACTTGCTATTATTCAGACCTAAAAAATAGAAGTTGTCCTTACTGAACTTGTACTTAACTGCTACCTGAATGGTCCTGGAAGAGGGTGTTCTCTAGCTGCCCTGATAAATAATAAGGGCCAACGGTAAAGCACATTGGTTATGCCTGCACCACACCTGGGTTCATCCCTGGCACTGAAGAAGAAAAAGGGAAAAAATAAAAAGCATGATAAACAAATCACAGTCTCAGAATTGCAGTTTTCTATCATCAGAGTATTCTGAAAACAATTCTCAAATTTGAATAGAAATTAGAAAAATTCAGGGGCAATTTTACAGTATTTCAAGAAATTGTATACAATAAATTATTTTTGCTTATATGAAAGGTCTCTATATTAAAATGTCTGGAAAGCATTTTAAGTATGTTTCTGGGAGAATTTAATTTACTGTGTTTATATTGGAACAAAGAAGTGAATTTAGTTAGAAACATACAAAGCCTGAGTTTTAAGAAAATCTATGTATTTCAAAGAAGATTATGGAATAATATATCTCGAAGATCTCTTCTAACTCAAGTATTTCTGAGACCAAACATGTGGACATCCCACATAAGCAATTCTCCCATTTTCTATAGACACCAACTCATTTTCCTATAGGCTGATCAATACTGACCCTAAATTCCTGAGGTAGTGCAGACCACACAGGTGATGGGCTCTGCCACTATTTGCCAACTCCAGAGGCTTCCCAGGTGTTTCATGTTCCTGAATCCTTGGCTACAAAACCAGGGTTGCAAGACTCCCTCCACAGGCATGAGGGTTTGCTACCATAGCTTTGCAAACACAAGGAAGCACTCCAAAATTTATGAGAATGGACATAAATCTGGTGAAGAGGTACTTAAGACAAAAACTGTATGGATTCAGAGAGCACACTCTCCAGCAGAGTCTGGGGTGTAAACCAGCTCCCTACCCACGCTGGTGTTTGGTAACAGCAGTTCTCCCAATTCTCTCATGAGGGAATCTTATGGGTCTATTAGGTAGGCCTTGTTTATTAAAGCATTGGCTATTAGTGATCACCCAATCTCAAGATCTTTTCTTTATTTGGGGGTTGAGGAGGGGGAACATACCAGTGGGTGAGGCTGAACACTCCAATCCTATGACTGGTTCAGTCTCTTCTGTTCTCAGGGTCACACTACTAAAATAAATTCATTAATGATTTATAAGGGATTAATACAAATAACAAAGGCATCCTTATGACCCTCTAGCCAGAGAATTTCATAGTTTAATGGTTTAATTTTGTTTAGACAAAGACCAAATATACATTGATTAGCAAAATTCCATATGTATTTAATATATACATATTATTTTAGGAAGTATATAAATATATGCAAATATTAAGTGTCCTGAGAGTAGGCAAAAGGAAACAACCCAAAGGTGATAACACAAAGATGTAGAATATATCAGATTAGACTCAATGACACCAGGCTGCCTGCAACTCCTTCTACTTAAGAAACACATGTCTCCTCCCTCCAGATTATCACCATACATCACAGCATCCAGTTAATCCTAGAGAATAAGAGTGTTTTGTATCTCACACATTAAACAAAAGTCAATTCAAAGTGATTAAAGACCTTAAGGCCAGACCCAAATCCATAAAATTCATTAAAGAAAACATTGAGGAATACTCCAAGACTTAGACCTCAAAGAAGTCTTCAGTGTTAGGATGCCAATGGCAAAGTCAATAGCATCAAATCTGAATAAATGGAACTACATAAAACTAAAAAGTTTCTGTATGGCCAAAGAAACATGGGCTAAAATTAGAAGACAGCTAACTAGATGGGAGAAAATATTTGTGACTCAAAACATCAGATAGGGGCTGGTGAGAGCACAGTGGTAGGGCATTTGCCTTGCCTGCAGCCAACTTAGGGCAGATGGTGGCACGAATCCTGGCATCCCATATGGTACCCTGAGCCAGCCAGGAGCAATTTCAGAGTGTAGAGTTTAGTAACCCCTGAGTGCCACCAGGTGTGACTCAAAAAGCAAAAACAAACAAAAAAACCTCATCAGATAAATGTTAATATCTAGGATATACAAAGTACTCACAAAGGTCAATTCCTTAAAACCAAAAACCCCATCAAAAAATTGGGAGAGAAAGTAGACACTTCCTTGTGGAAGATCAATAGATGGCCAACAGACACATTAAAAAAATGCTCATCATCACACATCATTATGGAAATTCAAATCAAGACAACAATTAGAAATCATCTTATACCAGTGAGAATGGCATATATCAAAAAATACTGGGAACAATATGGTAAGAAAGGAATTCTCATCCACTGCTGGTGGGAATGCTGCCTGGTCTAACTTTTATGAAAAATAATATGTAGGGTTCTCAGTAAACTCAAAATTGACACAGGAATCCTACTTTTGGGTATCTTTCGCAGGACAGAAAAGCATTCATCCAAAAGGATGTATGCACACAGTTATTCATTGCAGCACTCAGAACAGTAGTGAAGACATGGAATCAATTTAAGTCCATCAATAGATGAGTGGATCATAAAGATGCGGTACATATATACAATGGAATACTACATAGCTGTAATGAATGATACAATCATGTGATTTGTAGCAACATAGATAGAACTGGAAGATATTATGTTAAATAAAGTATGCCAGATAAGAAAGATAAATACAGAATATCACTTAAATGTGGTATTTAGAATAACCGCATGAAGAAATGCAATGGTCTAAATGGGAGTTAGCTTGAATACCCTTAGCCTTAGAGTATAGCAAGGAGAAGGGAAGAAAATGTGTCGAAGAGGAGAAACAAATATAAAAGGATGTGGGGCAGGGGCCAAGTGGTCTTGGTAGTATCATTGGTAGTGTTAAAAAAGGACAGAAGTCAAAGTCAACAGCAATGGAATCAAGAGACCCAAATTTTAACACTCTAAACTTAAAATGAGCTGGCTGAGTGGCAGGGTGTGATATGGGATACAATTGGGGAACATTAGTAGATGGAGGTCAACACTGGTGGTGGGACTGGCCCTGATGCATTGTATGTCAGCTATGAAGGATTTTTTAAATCACAATGATTTCAATAAAATAAAATTTTTAGAAAAAGAATGTTTTGGGCCTGGTTTCAATTTGACTTTGTTCAGCAAAACACATTCATCAAAGAAACAGAAACCAGTAATTTTTAATTTTATTTTATTTTATTATAAGAACTTTATAAGTCCTTCATAGTTGAGTTTCAGACATAAATGAATCAAATTCCAATTCCACTACTAGTATAGACCTCTTTCCACTATGTTTCCAGAGTGTATCCCAATCACCACCCTTTGCCCCACACTCTGCTAGTATAACTGGCCCATTTAAATTTTACATTGTTGGAGTTTGAGTCTCTTGATTCCATTTTGTTGACTGGCTTGTATATTTAGTTCTATCCTTTTTTTTTCCTCCACCAATGTACGTGAGACCACTTGGCCCTTGGCCCCATCCTTTCATATTTGTTTCTCCTCTTCCACTCAGTTTCTTTCCTTCTCCTTGCTACACGCTAAGGCCAAAGCTGTTCAAGATAACTCCCATTTAGACCACTGTATTTCTTCATTGCAGTTATTCTAAATACCACATTTAAGTAATATTCCTTATTTATCCTTCTTCATCTGGCTTATTTTATTTAACATGATATCTTCCAGTTGCTGCAAATCTCATGATCGCATCATTCCTTACAGCTATGTAGTATTCCATTGTATATATGTACCACATCTTCATGATCTACTCATCTATTGCTGGACTTAGGTTGATTCCAAGTCTTAAATATTTTAAAGTCAACACACTGAATCTGTTAAATCAGCAAAGCAAACATATATAAAATTCATTAAATACAGAATTAATAAAAAAAAAAACACCTTAACCAGAACAGAGCAAAAGCACAGCTGTAGGGCATTTGCTTTGCATGTGGACAACCTGGGACAGATCCGGGTTTAATCCCCAGCATCCCATTTGGTTCCCAAGCCTGCCAGAGCAATTTCTGAGCACAGAGCCAGGAATGAACCCTGAGCGCCACCAAACAAACGAACAAAAAAATGAGGGGCCGGAGTGATGACAGGGCATAAGGCATCTGCCTTGCGTGCGCCAGCCTAGGACTGACCGCAGTTAGATCGCCTGGCATCCCATATAGTCCCCAAGCCAGGAAAGATTTCTGAGTGCATATCTAGGAGTAGCCCCTGAGCATCACCAGGTGTGCCCCCAAAAAAAGAAAGGAAAAAAAATACTCCACTAATCATCAGGGAGATGCAAATCAAAACAACTATGAGGTACCATCTCACACCACAGAAACTGGCAAACATCACAAAGAACAAGAACCATCAGTGCTGGCAAGGGTGTGAAGAGAAAGGAACTCTTATTCACTGCTGTTGGGAATGCCATCTAGTCCAATCTTTATGGAAAAACAATATGGAGATTCCTCCAAAAACTGGAAATGGAGCTCCCATATGATCCAGCTGTATCACTCCAATAGATATACCCTAGAAACACAAAATACAATTCAAAAATCCCTTCCTCACACCTATTTACAATAGCCCAAATCTGTAAACAATCCAGATGCCCTTCAACAGATGAATGTCTAAAAAAACTGTGGTACACATACACTGGAATATTATGCAGCCATCAGGAGAGATGAAGTCATGAAATTTTCCTATACATGGTTGTACATGGAATCTATTATGCTATGTGAAGTAAGTCAGAGGAAAGGCAATAGACACAGAATAGTCTCATTCATCTATGAGTTTTAAGAAAAATTAAAGGCATTAATGTAATAATGCCCAGAGATAATAGAGATGAGGGCCGGAAAGACTGGCTCACAATACAAAGAATAGTGAGTATAGTTAGGAAAATAACTACACTAATAACTAGAATGACAGTGTTAATGAGTGAGAGAAGTAGAATGCCTGTATTCATACAGGCATACAGGGGGTGGGGCATTGGTGGTAGAAATGTTGCACTGGTGAAGAAGGGTATTCTGTTTATGACTGAAACCTACTACAAGCATACTTGTAATCATGGTGCTTAAAGATTTTATAAAATAAAAACATATAAATGGGAGGGGCGGAGAGATAGCATGGAGGCAAGGTGTTTGCCTTTCATGCAGAAGGTCAGTGGTTTGAATCCCGGTGTCCCATAGGGTTCCCTGAGCCCACCAGGAGTGATTTCTGAGCATAAAGCCAGGAGTAACCCCTGAGTGTTGCCGGGTGTGACCCAAAAACAAAACAAAACAAAACAAACAAACAAAAAATATATATATATAAATGGATTCCTCATACAAAAACAAAAGTATAAAAAAACCTTAGTCAAAAAAAAAAAAAAAAAAAAAATAAAAGGGGCCGGAGAGATAGCATGGAGGTAAGGCGTTTGCCTTTCATGCAGGAGGTCATCGGTTCGAATCCCGGCGCCCCATATGGTCCCCTGTGCCTGCCAGGAGCAATTTCTGAGCCTGGAGCCAGGAATAACCCCTGAGCACTGCCAGGTGTGACCCAAAAACCAAAAAAAAAAAAAAAAAAAAAAAAAAAAAAAAAAAAAAAAAACCTTAGTCATGACTTTATTATATAATTCTTATTTTGCTAGGGTCTGGTAGGCTGTTTGGGTCACACCTAGCAGTGCATGATATCAAACAGTCCCACCTCCAAGCTTGGAGATTGTTTCCAGTGGTGCTTAGGAGACCAGGCAGGGCCAGGGATTACATATTGCAGCCCTTTGAACCATCTTTCCTGGCTCTTTTTTTAAATAATATTATATTTTGGTAGTTTCTATTATTTTCTCCTATTATATGTTCAAAGTAACCATGGTGCCGATTGGTTTCTCTGGTATTATCTTACCATCTAAATTATTCCCCCTTATGATGATCATCAGATAACAATGTGAACAATAAGGCTCCTGGCTCATCATCAAGTTCTGTCATAGTAACTACTGTTAGAATATACTCTCCTCTTAAAGAGGATTATTGTACTTTGCAAATTTCATACCACTGACTTTACCACATGGAGGAAACAGAGAATCAAGAAGCCTTGACTAGCAGGACACTGAGAGGAGCTGGATTAACAACATACATTTTTACTCACAACAGCATACAGAGCAGAAGTCAGGCATCTCTGACTACTGCTGCTGAAAGTAGGGTTTTGGGAAGTCAAGGAAAGAGTACCAGGAGCAAAGTTTCTCATGGTAGAAAGATCTTTCATTTCTCCCTAAATTTCAGGACTGGTTAGCAACAAAGAAGGCACCAAACGATCTGATGGAAATATCTGGAAATAAAGTTGACTTCTACCTTTCTTCAGCCTGACTATGCTAGCTGGGCCTTTCAGTGGTTTTAGAGCTAATGACTGAGGAAGCCTCAAACTAAGTAATGAGAAAGACCCACATACAAGCAGCACAAAGACTGGGGTTGTCCCTGGACACCAGTAATTGCTATAATACACTACAGACATTCAATCTTGTTTCAACAGCCATGATTATTGCAAAAAATCATTTATAGGAACCAGAGACAGTGCAGCAGGGTCCAGGTTGCTTGCAGCTGACCCTGGTTGAAACACTGGCACCCCAGATGGTCCCCAAGCACTGCCAGGAGTGATCCCTGAGTGCAGAATCAGAAGTAAGTCCTGGATAGGTCCAAATGTGACCCAAAAATAAAACAAACAAAAAAATTTATATTGAAATTATAAAGAATAAATGAGACATTTTCTGGCAGTTAAGTTGAGTTATTACTCATATATGACACAAAAGAAAAACACAAAGAATCAACTGACTTTGTAAAGATTCTACAGAACAAGGGGTCAGAGAGATAGCACAGCAGTAGGGCATTTGCCTTGCACGCAGCCGACGCAGGACAGACTTGGGTTTGATTCCCAACATCCCATATGCCTGCATTTCTGAGCTGAGAGTCAGAAGAAACCCCTGAGTGCCAGTCAGGTGTGGCCCAAAAACCAAAACAAAAATTAAACAAAGAAAGATTCTATAGAACAAAACGCACAGATTAACATGGAGCAGAGAGAAATACAGATGCAAGAAATAGCCCTTTCACAACATTCCCACCAATGGTCACCTACACTATCTTCACTAAACCTACACTATCAGTAAATCAAATCAATTAGAGATTCTTGGAAGTTGTTAAGATTAAGGGAAAATGTATAATAAAATCAGAATTTGAACACTGCTTTGTTCATTGTCAGCTATGAGCTTTTATCTCCTTTGTATGGTAATACATCATTGAATGGAACACTATTCAAGAGCCTGCTGTTTGGGCCAGAGCAATAGTACAGCAAGTAGAGCATTTGCCTTGCACATGACTGGCCAGGGTTCAATACCTGGCCCTCCATAAGGTCCCAAGCACCACTTGGAAGTAACCCCTGAGTACTGAAGGTGTGGCTCAAAAAAACAAAAAGAACCCGCTGTCAGGACCAAATTAACTGCAACTGTCAAATACAACAGCCCTTGCACTGCTAACAATTCCAGTTATTAAAGTATTTATCTATACTAAAGGGTAATCTTCCTTCCTATAAATCATGCATTCTTTTCCTCCTTTGGGTCAAATAGTACATATTAGGGTTTAGGCTTATTTATTGCATTTTAAGGTTAAACACATAGTGAGTATTTTATACAGACCTCAAAGCTTTCTTTAGTATTACAATAAAAATCTAAAGTAGTGGGGCTGAGAGATAGCAGAGCAATAGGGCGTTTGCCTTGCAAGCGCTGACCCAGGACCAAAGGTGGTTCGAATCCCGGCATCCCATATGGTCCCCCATGCCTGCCAGGGGGGATTTCTGAGCAGAGAGCCACGAGTACCTCCTGAGCGAAGCTGGGTGTGGCCCCAAAACAAAACAAAACAAAACAAAACAAAAAACTAAAGTAGTAATGACAAAGGATTATTTTGTATTATAAATTAATTAATCTAAACTCCCCTAAATTAGGATGATTTTAATGAAACTTTGCATGAAACCCAATCACTATTGTCTTTCTATTGCTCTATTGTTTTTAATAGCACCTCAAATTATTTTAACACAGCTCTGCACAAATAAACCCTGTATTTCACACTAATACCCTTTTCCTACTTGAAACAACCCATGTCTGTACAATGTCTACTTTGAAGGCCAGCTAACTTAGGTTACATCAATAGTGTACAGATTTAACGTATACTTCCTGCAGGTATATTATACATTTATTTAAATGACAGTGATTCTGGGCCACGAACGTTACTAAGAGACTGTCCTGTTCTATCCTCCTCCCACTGCAGAGCAGATCCTTTCTTTCGAGTTACTACCGCGACCACAATGTGGAGCTGTCACGGCTGCTGCACAGACTGGGGCAGCCCTTGCCAGCCTGGCTGAGACAGGAGCTGCAGAAAGTGAGATAGCACTGAGAGAAAGTTCCTGGGCACATCGCCTCTCCCAAAGCAACCAGAAGCTGCCAAAAAAGAAAGTGGTTTAGACATATACCTCGACATGAGCAAACAGAACAAGGTTTCTTCCTTTTGCTTGCAGGTGGATGATCAGGAAAATTAAAGAAAAGAAAGTGTCTGTCATGAGACTTGAGGCCTCTGGCCAATCTCGGAACAAATATCTGAACAATATGTGGGATCCTCAGAGACTATTGTACGCTTATGTGAAATACATCTCAGACACAAGTGCAGAACCATTCCTTTGGTGGTAATATTTACACTTTTCTATCGCAAGTAAGATTGTGTCTCTGTAGAGTTTTAGACCACTGTTTCCCTGTAAAACATTTTATTCTTTGATCCTATAAAGTGTCCTACAAAACAAGACCAAACAAAACTAACAGAATAAACATCAGAATGTAGCATAAAATGCCAAAGGCATTATGCTTGCCAAAATCTAAGCCCATTGAAATATTTAGAAAAATCGTAAACTATAATTTGTACTAGATCAGAATGGAAATATCCTTGATGGGATTTTACCTGCATCAGAAAGAGATGTTATGGCAAAAAACAATTAGTGATTTTTTTCATATACATAGTGTATTTATGTAAAAATTACTAACTCTATCATAATTACTATACTGAGATATTTATTATAAAGCTGTTTGATGATAAATGAAAATACAATATACCAAAACAGTAAATAATTACATAAAGCATACTGACTAACTAAAGCCCCTGAAGCTACAATCACTAACAACATATTTGTCCTTCCTGTGAACTACATCTCAGCCCAGATAATCCTTATTCTACAGAAATGCTAGCACAGAATCTGAGTCCATGCCAACTCCAAATGTAGACTATCTTTTAAATGTGATAACTTTTTGTAATATTTTCCAGAATGTAACATACTAAGTAAAAACTAAGAGCAATATCTCTATAATGTAAGTTGTTTACATTAAAATGATTTTTTTAAAAACTATATTTTGGGGCCAGTAAAATAAAACAACAGATGGAGTGGTTGTCTTGCATGCAGCCAACCTGAGTTCAATACTTGGCATCCCATATAGTCCGCAAAGATCACCAGGAGTGTTCCCTGAGCATGAAGTCAAGAAAAAGCCCTGAGTACAACAGTGTCCCAAAAGTAAATCCGCCCCCCCAAAAAAGGACCTGCTATTATTTCTACATAACTTGAAATGTAATGATCTAATATAGATGATTATAATGAAAACATTGATATACTATTATAGTAATTTCAATATTACTCTCAAAACAAGGCTGAAAAATAAATAGAATCAATTCCCTCCTTTTGTGAGGGAAAGGGTGGCCCATAAGTAGCAGTGGTAAGGACTTACTCCTGGTTTGGTGCTCAAAGATCACTCCGAAAAGGCTAGGAGACCAAATGTGCTGCCATGTACTGAACTGGGGTCAGCAGTATGCGAGGCAAGTGCTCTACTTGCTGTACTAGATCCTCCCCATGTGTCCCACTTTTTAAAAGATTATTTCACATATCACTCTGATTTAAAACAACAGAACATAATTGAATTTATGGATTGCCTACTAAATTCAATAAAATACAAACATTTTTGTCAAAAAAGACTTGTCAAATATGATTCTTAAAATATACTTACGCGGGCCGGAGAGATAGCATGGAGGTAAGGCGTTTGCCTTTCATGCAGGAGGTCATCGGTTCGAATCCCAGCGCCCCATATGGTCCCCTGTGCCTGCCAGGAGCAATTTCTGAGCCTGGAGCCAGGAATAACCCCTGAGCACTGCCAGGTGTGACCCAAAAACCAAAATATATATATATATATATATATATATATATATATATATATATATATATATATACTTACGCTAAATTTTAAATGAAATTTAAATTTAAAATTCTTTATGAAAGAATAAGTCAAACTTATTTCCTATGTCATATTTACCTAATTTTAAGCTTATATATTGAACAATTTAAGTAGTAAATTTCCACTGACTCTTAAACCCCTTTTTATTTATGATTAGACAAAAGGGATATGCAAGGGCCAGAGAGACAGTACAGCAGATAAGGTATGTGCCTTGTTCACAACCAACCCCAGTTCTATCGCTGGCACTACAATTCCCTCATAAGTGATACCTGGACACAAAGCCAGAAGTAATCCTTGATCATCACCAGGTGTGGCCCAAAAATTTAATCCATAAAATATTTTCATTGTCATTAAAACATATAAAATTAAATGCTATTGACCATTTACAATTAGAAAACAATTTCTCTTTATTCTTTTAATTATCACTAATGTTTTTTCTAAATTTTATGTACCTAGATGATGTGCTAATCTTTAAACAAACAAGCTATCAGGAAAAAAACTAAAGAAAGAACCAGTCTTTAAGATCCCTAATCAGAGAGAGAGATAGAATAACAGGTAAGACGCTTGCCTAGCAAGCAGATGACCAAGATTTGATCCTTGGAACCCGACATGGTCCATTCTGATTCCCCCCAGGATGAAACCTGAATGAAAAACCAGGAATAATCCCTGAGCACTGCCAGGTGTGGCCAAAAATAATAATAAATTATAATTAGAGTCTTTTATACGAACATGTGACTTCAGTATTCTTACTAAATTACACAGTCTGTTCTGAAATATCAGCTACTGAAACACGCTTAAAAATGATCACCACTTTCATCTCCACTCATTTAGGAAATAAGCTTTCAAAGATCAAACAGTAAAAACAGATCCCCTCAGTTATTCACAAAACCATGCTTTTCTTCCCACAGTAGCATTTCTACTGTAAAAGAACAATACAACACAATCTATATTATTTAATGATGAGGTGTAATGATGAAACCTCTAAACAAAACTGCTAAAAATCGCAATTTGAAATAGTCAAGCCAATTGAACAACTCTCCTTTGAAATTAATGTTTAAAAAAATAACATGCTACATGCATGTACATGCTACATGCATAAAAGAAGGAAAGGAAGAGCAACAAGGTCTCATTCCCAGTGCAGGTCTTATGATATGAAGAGTAGCACACTTAGAAAAGCTTTTGACCTCCCAGTGGTCTTTAAAAACCCATCCAATCCCAGAAGACATGCATACTTCCTACATTATATTCTCCTGGTGGTCCTGAAGCTATTTTCAAAGTTACAGAAATAAATATACATGAGGGGGAAAAGGAGAGGTCATGTGATCAAAAGCTCACTCTGTATAGAATTGCTTTCTCGTTTTAAAAATTGAAACTTCCTCAGGAAGAAATGAAATGGTTATTTCAATGTTTATAAGCTATAATATTCTTGTCATTCACATTGAATGAAATTACTTAAAACTTTTTTTCTGAGTTTTTTAAAATAAAAAACCTGGATATAATTCTGATAGTCGCATGGTACCTCATATGTACAACAATAAACTGTGATAAGAAAATGAAACATTTGGTCTGATGATTTTAAGTTTTAAGTGAATATTTACCTATTCTGTCTGAAACAGAGAGGTAGGTGGTGAGAGTATAAAGACTACTAAATTATGTGAAAATAAAGAGACACGTGGAAAACAAATTTGGATGAATCTTTCTAATAAATGTCAGTGATTACTTTTGTCTAATTCTAATGAATGTCTAGCTAGCACTTCCCATGAATCCTAAAATAAGAGAATCAGATTTGCCTAACAGATTTGAGAAACTGAATAAATCTATATCTTTCATTAATTTGCTACTCATAAATTCTTTCTTTAGAATTTACAATGTGTTAGGTCAGGACTAAAGGGACAGCAGAGCAGGTAAGGCATTTGCCTTAAGTATAGATGACCTAGGTTTAATTCCAGCATTGCATTTGGTCCCTGTAACCTCACCAGGGGTAATCACCTGAGCTCAGAGCAGGAGAAAACCCTAAGCATAGCTAGGGTAGATTAAAAACTAAAAATAAGGGGCCGGAGAGATAGCATGGAGGTAAGGTGTTTGCCTTTCATGCAGGAGGTCATCAGTTCGAATCCCGGCGTCCCATATGGTCCCCCGTGCCTGCCAGGAGCAATTTCTGAGCCTGGAGCCAGGAATAACCCCTGAGCACTGCCTGGTGTGACCCAAAAACCACACACACAAAAAAAAAAAAAAAAAAACTAAAAATAAAAATGGTAGGTGGGGTTCCTTTTGTTAAAAAATATATATGTGGGCCCGGAGAGATAGCACAGCGGTGTTTGCCTTGCAAGCAGCCGATCCAGGACCAAAGGAGGTTGGTTCGAATCCCGGTGTCCCATATGGTCCCCCGTGCCTGCCAGGAGCTATTTCTGAGCAGACAGCCAGGAGTAACCCCTGAGCACCGCCAGGTGTGACCCAAAAACCAAAAAAAAAAAAAAAAAAAAAAAAAACCAAAAAAAAAAATTATATATATATGTTATATATATATATTGTTAATATATATCATCCTAGATGGTAGGTAGGTCAACCTAAATGTGAAAAATACTATGCATCCCAGAGATAATAGCAGTACAATTTCCAGGAAATACACTTAAAGATCAATTCCCAGGGCTTGCTAATGGAAAGGCAGTAAATTGCATGAATATTTCAGTATACTGCATACATAAGACCTGGGGGAAAATACACAACACACACACATACACACACACACACACACACACACACACACACACACACAAACACACATTAAAAGCATGTCAGTCATTTCAAAGGACAGTCAACTCTCCATTAACTGCACATTCCTGTTCTCCCCGCTCATCCCAATTGTTCCCCATCATGGGAACAGTGATGAATATGCCAGAGAAAATATTCAAGAAATTATTTCTGTATTGGCTTGAAATGCCATCTTTTCTTTGCTTACTTTACCTACAATCTTGGGAATTTTTTGTTGTTGTTCAAGCCATAACTCTGACATTTGAGGAGAAAAGCAGTGTGACTTTGATTCCTTTCTCAATATCTGGGCTCTGTGTAAGTTTCTCATCTGTTGTGCAGAATAGCCAACATTTGGGGTCACTTTCCCCCACAACCAGTACTCCCACTAATTTCTGCCACTTATTGTCAATTTGTTGTCTTCAAAAGTTTCTTCTGCTTTTAGCACTTCCAACAAATGCCCAACATAGAATTAATTCACTCACCTTTTAGAGTAAAAACTTTATTTTAACAACAACTTGTACCTTCTTCCATCAATCCTATAACTAGCTTAATTTTTATCCTCAGTCTACATCCATTACTCTAAAAGTAAAGTAATTAATCTCTAATATTGGAACTACCTAGATTTTCACTATCTCTTTCAAAGTCTTTCTTAAAAAGTAAGGAGCAGTGACGCATGTAAGTAAGTATTTGAGAAAATGAAAACTTGCCAAATTCAGGTCCAATGTTTTTTATCTAAACATCTATCCCTTTCAAGGAAACCAGAGAAAATTCCACAAATACATACATGCAGCATACAAAAAGTTTTCAAAATGTTCTTTGGAAGAATGGACCTACCCACATTCTATCATACAGAAAATAGAATTAAGCAAATGAAATTTGAAACACTGCAAAGCATACAGACAGTGACAAATCTTACATATTGTCTGCATCAAGCTACCTCTTCATGATGAGAGAATAAGTTAAATGCAGGAAATACCTGCTGTCTATATTGTGCCTGCAAAAATGTACTATTCAAATCAATAACTGAAATGGAAACCAGATCTTGCTTTAAAATATTATGCATAATTTATATAGGTGGGACAGAGAAGACTTGTCTTCTTTTCTGTTTGGTAAATAATTTCTGAAAATGCTTTCTTGTTTCAACTATAACAGAAATACAAGCTTGAAACAATATGTATACTTAATTTCTACTCTGTCATTTCAGAATTTATCTTTAAAGAAAACAAGAATTTTCAAGGCCTAAAAATATGGTATGAAAACTAAAATTTATTTCACTCACAAGTGAATGAATTAGCAAAGTTAATAAATTAAATATTATATATTTAAATATATAAAAGCTATGAAATGTAATATTAACAAAAAATCCATTCCCATTCAAGACAGTACAATAAAACTTATTGTATGGTCTGAGAGTGATTGTACAGCAGTTAGGTCACAGGCCAACCCAGGTTCAGAACACTACCAGGTGTCATTCTTGAGCATCACTGGGTATGCCTCCCCCACCAAAAAAATAAAAAACTTCTCTCATTCCTTTCCCCAATAAATTACAAGGTTGTCCTTGGAATAATCAGAATAGCAAATATAAATTAGTGATGATAATATCCATTACTAACTAAATGGGTCAACCATTCCCCCAGTTCCTACATCATGTGTCCCCTGACAACTTTGTCTTCCATTATCTTTAATATGTGATCCTCCCCTGGGGCCGGAGCAGTGGCACAGCAATAGGGTGTTTCCCTTGCACATGGCTGACCTAAGACAGACCTGGGTTCTATCCCCGGTATCCCATGTGGTCCCCCAAGGCAGGAGCGATTTCTGAGCCCAGAGCCAGGAGTAACCCCTGAGCATCATAGGGTGTGGCCCAAAAAGCAAAAAAAATTTTTAAAAAATAAAAAATAAAATATGTGATCCTCCCTTTCTCACATCTCTAGAAAGATCCAGAGGGCCCAGCCTATAGCAGCCTTGGATTGAACTGCAGGCATTTTATGCTTGTCACTTAAAGGTAGATTTCTAGGGCAGCAGATTTCTGTTGAGCTTTTTTATTTTGTCCTTAAAAAGGGAATGATAGGCCTAATAAATTGGGAACCTCTAGTGCTTAAGTTGAAAGTAAACAATGGCCTCACATCATTTAACTCCTTTCTCTTCATTTTTGGGGGAAACTAGTTTGCTTTGGATCTACAGTAAGTTTATCAGGACCCTATGTTTAAGCATGTTTTTAAAGTCACAAATTTAACCCTAAAGCTTAGAAACAAACATAAAAATGCAGCAAAGCTTCAAAAAATGAGCAAAAAAACTGATTTGAATGAGCTAAATTCCTCATCCTTCATGTGGAAAGCCAACACACACAACTTAAAGGTGACAAGTAAAAAATTAATATTTTAAAAGATCGTTGAATCATGGAAGTAATGAACACAACTTTTCAATAGAAATAGTAAAAGATAGTAAATAAATAGAAACTAGGGTGAGTGAGCAATGAAAATATTTGACTCACCCCAGTGCTTGCTTTATACCATACATCTCTAGAACAGCAGCAGCATCATTAAAGCAAATTAAGCATAGAGTCTGGGAAGTTGAGGTAAGGGGCGCATGCCTTACATGCACACAGACCTGAATTCTCCTTCCCTTACTCTGTGGCCTCCCAACCACCACTGCATACAAACAGGAGTCTGTAATCCTGTAATCGTCACAAAAAGGCAGCAGCCCTCGGTGAACACAACTAAAAAGATGAATGTGTCGTGTCTTTTGGAGAGTCCACGTGTAAGCATCACAATTAGAAGGTTACATTAAATTAAACAAATTTAATAAAATTCATGAAATGAAATAAAATATAAAACTAAGTTCATTTACATTCTTTAAATTGTAGGGAAAGATGGTAAGACACTAGCCTAGCACATACAGAAGCCAACGCAGGTTGTATCTCCAGAAAAACATTGTCTCAAGCACTGCTATGAGTGACTGCTGAACACAGCTGGGTGTGACCCCAAAATCAAATTCATTTCTAATTCTTTTTTTTTTTTTTTGGTTTTGGGGCCACACCCGGTGACGCTCAGGGGTTATTCCTGGCTATGCACTCGGAGTCGCTCCTAGCTTGGAGGACCATCGAACCGCTGTCCGTCCAAGGCTAGCGCTGGCAAGGCAGACAGACACCTTACCTCTAGCGCCACCGCCCGGCCATTTTTAATTCTAAATAAAATAAAACTTTAAATAAATTCACTTCATACAAAATAAGCAAGGTTCACAAAAAAACTGAAATAAAAGTAAATCTAATAACATTAACATGAATAATGTGCACAAAAATAAAACAATAAAAATGTAATTCAATCTATATAGCAAACAGAAATAAATTTGAAAAAGAAATATATTCAGTAACATTAAATTAAGAAACTCATGCTTCATTTTGGGGTTATCTGTATCTCCATTTCAAACATAGACTTCCTTACTTTTCCTTTACTTACAGTCTCCATGTTGGGTATTGTTCATATTCTCATATACTAAGACATGGACTCCCAGCTCTGTACCAACAGAAGCCCAAGTTCCCTCTTGAATACGTATCTCTCTTTTTCTCCTATCAGATTTCTCTAAGCAAATACAGTTTGCTTTCAAGAAATAAAACGATGGGGCTGGAGAGAGAGCACAGCGGTAGGCATTTGCCTTGTATGTGGCCAACCCCTGACGGACCCAGTTCCATCCCATATGGTACCGGAGCCTGCCAGGAGCGATTTCTGAGCACAGTGCCAGGAGTAATCCCTGAGCGCCGCCGGGTGTGACCCAAACACCACCACCACCCCAAAAAAAGAAATAAAATTATGGGGCTGGAGCGATTGCACAGCAGGTAGAGCGTTCCCTTGCAAGCAGCGGACCCGATTGGATCTCCTACATCCCATATGGTCCCCCGAGCCTGCCAGGAGTAACCCCTGAGTACCACTGGGTGTAGCTTAAAAAACAAAAATTTTAATTTAATTTAATTAATGATTTCCAATAGAGCACAATAATAAAACAGTTGCTTTGCACAATTTCATCTGGGTTAATTTAATATGAATAATAAAGTAATTATTTTAAGTATTTCAAATTAAAATGTATCTGATTGAATTCAATCTTAACAATATTAATTATATATTAAAATTATAATACAAAATAAATTAAATTGTTTTAAAAATAAATTTTATTAATTATAAATGTAAGTAAACTATTGAATTCCAGATAAACATTAATAAATTACATAATTCATATAAATTGTGTCATATAAGAAATTAAATAATAAAAGACTAAAATTGGGGCCGGCGAGATAGCATGGAGGTAAAGGCATTTGCTTTGCATGCAGGACGTTGGTGGTTCAAATCCCAGCATCCCATGTGGTCCCCCAAGCCTGCCAGGAGCGACTTCTGAGTGTAGAGCCAGGAGTAACCCCTGAGAGCTTCCGGATGTGACCCAAAAACCTAAATAAATAAATAAATAAATGACTGAAATTAAGATATATTAATAAAAATTAAAGTTCCAAAATAAAATAAATGGATCCAAATCTTTAATAAAATGTAAATTAATAAACCAACAGGATTATATGATAAATAACATTGATATTATGTAAGTTCACGCATTATGGAAATATAACCAATTATATATACTAAAATTAAAATCAATTATTAGAGGAATTTAAGGAACTATAATCACATTAGAGGAACAGAGTATTTTTATTAAATTACCAAAGTAAACTATCAAAAACAATTTACAACATTCATAATCAATGATCAATTTTGAATTTTCAAGTGAAAATTATAATCACAGAACATACATATGTGAATGACAGCACAATGGCATACAACTAAAGACTTTTTTATGAGATTGATGTTATTAACAAATTTCATTATCTAATAAATATTGAAATGTAGTATATATGAAGAGTAGTACATAGCTCCATAATGAAATAGTATCCAAATTACTTCTGCATTAAATTACAAAATTATACAGTATAGGAGCTAGAGCAATAGCACAGCAGATAGGTATTATGTTTTGCATGCGGCCAACCAAATTCGATCCCTGGGATCCCATATGGTTCCCCAAGCCTGCCAGGAGTAATTTTTGAGTGAAGAACCAGGAGTGTGTCTTGTGAGCACTGCCATATGTGGACAAAAAATAAAAAAAGTTCATACACAACATAAACAAGATCTATTCTCAGGAAAATATTAACCAGGACATTTTAATGTACCTAAGTATGAAAAGTTCATTACATTTATTTCAATTCCAAGTTGCAAATAGCCTTTAAAACCACACACCTGGGGCCAGAGAGATAGCATGGAGGTAAGGCATTTGCCTTGCATGCAGAAAGTCAGTGGTTCGAATCCCAGCATCCCATATGGTCCCCTGTGCCTGCCAGAGGGCGGTTTCTGAGCATAGAGCCAGGAGTAAACCCTGAGCGCTGCTGGGTGTGACCCAAAAACAAAAGACAAACAAAACCACTCACTTTTATTTCATATTAATGTGATAATATTAAAAAATCTGTAATTATCTTCAAAGACTATAAATATTTATTTTCCCAAAGTACATAGCTTAGGTTATTTTTCTACATATACTTCCACAAAAAACAATCTAACAAAATAATGATGTAAGACTAGATAGCAAAATCCAGCTTTCTTCAGTAAGTCAAACATTAGAGTTTTTGTTGAGTTTTGGCTTTTGGTTTTTTCTTTTGTTTTTTGGTGACACTCAGGGGTTGCTCCTGGCTATGCACTCAGAAATTGCTCCTGGCTTGCAGAACCATATGGGACGCTAATCCTAAATTAGCTGCGTGCAAGGCAAATGCTCTACCACTTACTCCAGCCCCAAACATTAGAGATCTTTTAACACATTATGCAATGCCATATTGCTCATCATTTGTTTAATAAAATAATTTTTCTTTAACACTATTATCTTCCTGGGGCTGGAATCCTTTTTAAGAATCTTTTTTTTTTTCTTTTTAAGAATTTTAAAAGATTTTTTAAGAATCTTTTTTGGAATCTGTTTTTTGTTTTTGTTTTGGTTTTGGTTTTTGGGTCACACTCAGCAGTGCTCAGGGGTTACTCCTGGCTCCACGCTCAGAAATTGCTCGAGGGACCATATGGAATGCCGGGATTCAAACCACTGTCCTCCTGCATGCAAGGCAAACACCCGACCTCCATGCTATCTCTCCAGCCCCTCTTTTTTGGAATCTTTTTTAAGTTTTTTATAATCTTTAATTTTCAAGGCACATTCTTATTTGATTATTATGACATTATATGATATATGTGAATTTTTTAAAACATCTACATTATCCCAGTCATACAAGAACAAATGCAATATAATGTTGAATCTTCTCTATGTGAAATGACAAGATTTAAGTGTGTGTGCAAAAACTAAATTGTGGGCGCTGTGCTCAGACTTACTCCTTGCTCTCTACTCAGAAGTGACTGGCAGTGCTTGAGGAAACATGTGGTATCAGGGGTTAAACACGCAAGATAAGCACCTTATCTGCTCTAGCGTCTCTCCTGCACAAGATATAGAGTTTTTTTAGGTTTGGGGGCCACACCCAGCAGTGCTCCATGCTTACTCCTAGCTCTGTACTCAGCTCACTTCTACCATCCAGGGTGCCCTATCCACTATATTACCACTTGGGTCCAACATGATGGGTTTTTTTTATTTTTTATTTTTTTTATTTTGGGTCACATCTGGCAGCACTCTAGGGCTACTCCTAGCTCTGCGCTCAGAAATCACTCCTGGCAAGCTCAGGCACCATATGGGTACCAGAAATCGAACCAGATCATCCTGGATCAGCCACATGCAAGACTACCACTGTGCTATAGCTCTGGCCCCAAACATGATGTTTTTAATTCCTTTATTCATATGCCATCTTTTTTCACTAAGCATTGTTTATGTCCTTATTATCCCCTCTGTTGTAATAGCATCATTTTTTTTCCACAGGAGCCCAATCCTCTTAATCTATCCACCTTTTTTTATTATCTTTATTTAAACACCGTGATTACAAACATGATTATAGTTGTATAATTACAGTCATGTAAAGAACACCCCCCTTCACCAGTGCAACATTCCCACCACCAATTTCCCAGATCTCCCTCCTCCCCACCCCCCTACACCTGTACTCGAGACAGGCTTTCTACTTCCATCCACCTTTAATTATCAAATGCTAACAAGATAGCATTCTAATCTCTCTGGAATTGATCTCTTTCCATTAGAATCCTCAGTTCGATCCCTCAGCATTCCATATGGTTCCCCAAGCCAGGAGCGATTTCTGAGTGCATAGCCAGGAGTAACCCCTAACCATCACCGGGTGTGGCCCAAAACAAAACAAACAAACAAAAACACTATTATCTTCCAGATTTGCTCATTACCTTCAGTCACATTTTTAAAATGCCTCAAATTAAAATTTCAAACATAGTAAATATTGAAAGCTCTGACCTTTATAAACAGAAGTCCATATGGATCCTTAAAAATTATTATGAATGCAAGGGTATACTGAAACTTAAAAACATGAAAGCTGTGGGGAAAACTCAAACAAAATTTAAGTTTCAAAGCTAAGATATACACCAAATAATAAACTATAAAGAAAGACATGGAGAGTCAAACCATGCCTCCTACCATCTTCCATTTCTTTCACTCTCAATCTCGAAGTACCTAGCTGGAGTGATAGTATACTAGAAAGGGAGAGAAGTGATAAAATGAATATGATCCTCTGTGCCCTGAGTCATTAATAAAAGTAAGTAACCTTAAGATCAAGGTCACCAAGTACTACAAGTTGTATCCTTTTTTCCATCTCAAACTTTGTAAAGCTGTAACCATCTATTTGCTGTGCTAATCAAAGGTGTGGAAATAAAACCGAAGAAACAGCTGATGATCTATTAGGTACAGGTAACTTAAGACTGCACAAGTTTGGGGCTGGAGAGATCCTACAGTGTATAGGGTGTTTCCCTTTGTGTGTGGCTAACCAGGTTTAATCCTCAATGTGCCAGGTGGTTGGTTGCCTGAACACTGCCAGGAGTGATCCCCGAGCACAGAAACAGGAGCAAACCCTAAAACAGCGCAGTGTACCCCATTCCACCCATGCAAAAAGAAAAAGCCAAGAAGGCTGCACAAGCTCAATAATGACATAGGAAAACATATTCAAGTGTCCAGTTTTTCTAGAAGCTTTAAAGAGTCAGAGACTGGGATACTGGGACCAGAACCCCTAGTACCCTCTAGAAGCTGAGGACTAGAATGCATGGTACTTCAGGACAGAAAAGTGAGACCAGGTCAGCAGCTTAGGAGGAGCCTGATGTCCAAATATCATCCTGTTAACTCATGTCAACATCAGGACCACCTTGGAAAGAAAGGAAAAAAAATAATCCTGAATTTCATTGGATTTTTCTACCCATTATCTTAAATATTTAAATATCCTTAAAGCAATGAAGCATATTTTAAAAGGGGATGGTTATTTAAAACTAAAGAAAGGTATATTTCTGCACAGGTTGTATATTTGGACACTTATATTCACTCTATAAGCATTTATATAACATAATGTATAAGCAGGCAGAATATTGAAGGAATAAGAAAACCCAAAGAAATTCATGATTGATCCCTTGTGCTGTGTAACTCATGGCCCCAGTAAATAGACCCCCTAACAAAGTAATAACAGTAACAAAATTTTTCAGAGTAATGTGCAAGTCCTGTCAGTCATTTGAGGATAAACTAGAATGAAACAATGGAGTCCTTGATATCTCACTAAGAATATTAATGAACAAACTGAACCCCAAAGATAATAATAAAGAACTATTACAATTATGAATACTGGCTAACAGGAATCAATGATAAAAGTTTAACAAAAAAAAAAAAAACACTCTCTGGAAATGTTTTCCATTACAAATTTTAGCCCTTTGTACTTAACTTACTCCTATATATAGGCACTGACAAAGCTAGATGCTATATGTGAAGCAGAGGGTGGAAATGAGTGCTTTAAAGTATATCTCCACAGGAAAAGGAAAAACTCAACTAAAATGTTGGCAAAAACAAAGATTATATGCATCCAAGGCCAAAATATCTTTGCCATTGTTGCAAAACTACTAGCTATACTAGTTATATGAAACTACAGCTTTTTTTTAAAATTTATTCATTATGTACAGTTCCCTCCCTCAATTTGGGAAGGTGGATCACACTTGGTGGTGCTAAAAATGTACTCCTAGTTATTTTTTTCAGGGATCACTTCTGGCAAGGCTCAAGCAACCAGTTGGAGATCAATCCTGGGTAGGATGTATGCATGAGTGTGTTGCATGCAAAGTAAGCACCCTACACTCTTTCCTATCTCTCCATATCCTCTCTACAATTTTTTTCACTTTTATCATCTAGTACCTTTGTTCAATGTTCACTGAGCACTTACCAACTAATACCACTACCACCACCACACTACTACTACTACTAGAGAGCAAATATGTAATAATTTCCTTGCCTACAGTAGTAGTAGTAGTAGTAGTAGTAGTAGTAGTAGTAGTAGTAGTAGTAGTACTATAGGCAAGGAAATTATTACATGTTTTCTCTCTGCTAGATTGGCGATAATATTTCATTTTTATATAGATTTCCCAACCTTGATACAGTCCACATTATAGATTTAGGACCCAGCACTTAGGTTCCCCGGAATCAGCCAGAAGTGATCTCTGAGCATACAATAAAGAGAGAGCCCTGAGCACCATTGGAAAGCAGTCAAGGACAACTCAAGAAGCTGTTCCCAGCCGACCCCTATGAGAAGGTAAGCCAAAATTTAACCTTCGAGCTATTTTCTTTGATAGGAAGCATTGTTTGAAGTAAGACTAAGGAAGATCGCGTCAGCCCAAAAGAACAATTATGCAAAAAATTTGACAAGCTTGAAGAGCTTCTGGCCAGTAAGAAGACAACCTTCTTTGGGGGCAGTTCTCTTTCTATGATTGATTACCTCATGTGGCCCTTGTTTGAGCAGGTACTGGAGCTAAACAAGTGTTTAGATCATGCTCCAAAACTCAAGGTTTGGATGGCTGTCATGAGGGAGGACCCTGCTGTATCAGCACTCTTCACTGACCCACAGACCCTGCATGGGTACCTCAGTCTCTATGTGCAGAATGACCCCTAAGCTTTTGACTATGGGCTGTAACATAATGTAATGTAATGTAATGTAAGACATGTCTTACATTTTCATCATTAGTCATAAAAAATATTGTTTATATCTTGCCAAATGCACTCACATCTCACTGAACCACCTTAATGTTTGACTCAGACCAGTTGTGGTCTCAGGCCATTCTACAGGAATGTAAGCACTTCCTGTCTCTGGGTGCTCTCTGGATTCTAGCATATCTGTACCTTCTAAGTAAGAACTGGATGTCTAGATTTCTAATTCATCAGAGGATAGTTTCACTTGCATAACTGGACCGATGCCCAAGTTTAGAGTCCGGGTTCAGCATTAATAAACTTTCTTTCCTTCCAATTAAAACAAAATATCAGATCAAATGATTCAGAGAATAGAAAATGAATTAAATATCTACCTGATCAATTTACAATGAAAATCAAGTTCTCACGTAGGAAAGGTCCATGGTGTTGCAATTAAATTCTTATTTAAGCTATGTTGGAGAAAGTTGTTCTTTTCCAGCAGATTCTAAAACTTTCAATATTCACCCTAAGCCTGTATTATAACTGGAGAATAGAGTGTATGTTTGTAAAGCCAATTATATAGGCAGACATTCTCACATTATTATCCACTCACTCATTTACACAGTCACAATAATTTAAAAGTATTTCATTCAGAACAGTGTTTTGAAGACCTAAATAATAAATAGGACAGCAGTGCCACCTAGTGGCACATAGTGGCCTCAACAAAACTGGACTGATAGATTTTTATTTTATAAGCCTATTTCACTACTACAGATAAACCTAATTATAGATGAAAGCAAAATAATTCTGGATTTGGGGCCAGAGAGATAGTATGGAGGTAAGGCATTTGCCTTGCATGCAGAAGGACAGTGGTTCGAATCCCGGCATCCCATATGGTCCCCCGAGCCTGCCAGGAGATATTACTGAGAGTAGAGCCAGGAGTAACCCCTGAGCGCTGTCAGGTGTCACCTAAAAAACAAATAATAATAATAATAATAATAGTAATAATAATTCTGGGTTTGAAAACCATTGTAAATTTTTATATCATGAAACCTAAAACTATAAGGTAAGATAAATAAGAAATTAACAGAATTTTAGCTGTCATTGAAGTTTCAAATTATTTCAATATGCCTAACATAAAAGTATTCTATATTTTACATATATTACCTTATAAATATTTCAAGATTAATTATATCTTATATTCTGGTTTATATATTATTACATTAATTGTTAACTACCTTTCTTTGATATTCTCTTGAAAAAAATCAGTAACAAATCAAATCAAGGGTCATAAATCATCTTTGAAAGAAAAGCAAAGAAGATAGTTTCTAATTTGTTTCGGGATTACACCTGGTGGTGCTCAGGACTTATACCTGCTTCTATGCTCATGAATCACTCCTGGAGGTGCTCAAGAAACCACATGGAGTGATGGAGATTGAACCTAGGTCACCTACCCACTAAATTAGGGTTGGCAAACCCTCACTCAAAATGGCAAAATGCAATATGTGTTTAATATATTATTGTTAAAATTATATGCTTTGTGTGAGTGTTTGTCTGTTTTGGCAGGTCACTGTGTGGTGTGGCTCTCTGACTCTCACAGTTTAAAATTTTGGCTCTGTGTCGAACTTGTTCACCATCCCTGCACTAAACTATTGCTCTGATCCCAAAGAGTAAAGTTTTTGAGAAGTGAATATTGGTGTTATATCTGATTGACACAGCCTTGAGATGTCACAAAACTTGAGATATCAGAGACAACTTAAGAAACAACCAAACAACTTTACAGTTTATCATGATAAACCATACATCTCGAAATATTGCCTGCTGAATTTTCTGAGTATCTGTATTTTAGATATTTTATGATAACATTCAATCTGACAAAATTAACTCAACTCCAATTGCCCTCCTTCATTTCAAAATGAATGGCACTGCTTATGTTTCAAATGTCCTTAACTCAGCATATACTATAATCATGACTTAAATTCCATGACAAACCAATGATAATCTCTCCTCTACATACATTCCCCTTCCGTTCTGTATTTACTCTTGGCAAACCTCAATCTCTGATTATTCCAATTCTATTACACTCATTTCAATAGCTAGGCCGCTGAACTTGGTGTAGAGAAGATAAGCAATAATGTTTATTTTTTATTTAAATTCATCACAGGAATTAAGTTGCCCTATTATGGTCCAGAAATCCTACTACAATTCTATTCTCATTCTTTAACTTTTCCTCTCTTCTATTACACAATACCATCTCACCAGTCATGAGCATTGATTTCTATTACTATGAGAAAGGGAAGGGAAGGGAAAGAAAAAAAAAAAAAACATAACGTTCAAAAGTTCACATTCTCATATTCACTCATGTACCAACATCTGTACCAATGTTTATCACTACTGGTTCTGTACATGAAATGGCTAAACTAAAACATGCCACCTCATTTGTGAAATTACCCCAAGTGACAGGGTATCTGGGGAAGAAATAAACCAAGCCTGGGGGCCAGAGAGATAGCATGGAGATAGCATTTGCCTTGCATGCAGAAGGACGGTGGTTTGAATCCCAGTATCCCATATCCCTAGGCCTTCCAGGAGCAATTTCTGAGCTTAGATCCAGGAGTATCCCCAGAATGCTGCTGGGTGTGACCCACCCCTCAAAAAAAGAAATAAACCAAGCCGGAAGTCCAGTTTTCTCTTGACTAGTGGTCTCTCTGCAGGTCTACCAAACCAAAACCTCTCTTTATTAAGCCAGTAAAAATTCACCAGAAGAGGGAAGGTTTAGTGAGAAATAGAAGTACCTATCCAGGTGGACTTTTACAAGTCAAGGGGGCTGGGTGAAAAGAAGTTGGGGAATCGCCTTTGTTTTGGGTGAAGGCAGGGTGTGAACTAACACTTTTCTGAATCTTTTTCATCTGAATGTAGACCTGACTTACATGGTCACAAGCTTATAAAATAATAATCTACTCTTAACCCTACATCTGGTTTTCCTTCTCTAGTAGCAGCTCAAACAAGTTATCTTTGCCCATTCCCATTCTCCCATTTTCTCTGAAATTGCTCTCACTAAGGTCCCAATTAACATTCATGTTGCTAAATCCAATGTTTATTTCTCAGGTACAGGTTTGTGCCATGTACTCTGTTACTTCCATTTTCCTTGAAAAACTTTCTTAGCCATTTTCAGAATGACACCTCATTGCCTTTTTCCTTATCTTAGGTAAATCTATTTTAACGGTCCCTGTTATCTTTTCCTGGTAGATATTGATGTTCTAGAGGTCTCGATCTTTGATCTACAGTTTATTTTAACTTTGTCCCTTACCTTTAGCATCCAATATCATAGCTATAAGTACCATATATAAGTCACTTCCAAGTTTGCTTCTTCAGACCTCTCCTCAGAACTCCATACTTAAATATCAAATTCCCTACTCATCAATTCCACTGGCCATACCAGGTAGCCTAACTGGAAAGGACACTAGGGAGAGGTAGAAAGGTACCCTAGGCAGCAGCCAACCATCTTAAAGATCATCAGAAGCTAAACTTCCTCATCCCCTCCCTGTATTTATCTCCTCCCTGTATAAACTGGCTTGTGACAGGTTAGTTTGGGGCTTATGGCTGAGGGAATAAAATTTTGTTTTGTTTTACTCCAGCTGGTGTGATTTCATCAACTTTGGACCCTAAAGTATATCCAGAATGGATTCCTTTTCTCCATTGCTACCACCAAATTCAGACCATTCTCTCTCCTCAGTATTTTTTACACTAACCTAAAAAGTCTATTTAACCCTATTCTAATCACTATAGTCTCAACATCATTTGGAAGAAAATGTTCATTCTTAATCGGTGATCACTTTTTTTTTTTTTTTTTTTTTGGTTTTTGGGCCACACCCGGCAGTGCTCAGGGGCCACTCCTGGCTGTCTGCTCAGAAATAGCTCCTGGCAGGCACGGGGGACCATGTGGGACACCGGGATTCAAACCAACCACCTTTGGTCCTGGATCGGCTGCTTACAAGGCAAACACCGCTGTGCTCTCTCTCCGGGCCGCCAATCACTTTTCTACTTCAAATTCTCCAGTGACTACTAAAGTAACCTACATAATTAGAATCATACAGCTCACAAGGCCCAGCTCATTTTTCTTTTTGTTTGTTTGTTTATTTGTTTGTCTTTTGGAGCCACACCCAGCTGCGCTCAGGGGTTCCTCCTGGCTCTACACTCAGAAATCAGTCCTGGCTCAGGATACCATAAGGGAGGCCGGGAATCAAACCCAGGTCCACCTTGGGTCCACCTTGGGTCTGCCGTGTGCAAGGCTAACGGGCCCTACCGCTGTGCTATCTCTCCAGTTCCTGCTCATTTCTTTTCTAACTTCACTTCAGACTTTTTACCCCATTCCAGTTGGTCTCGTTTGTTCTGAGTCATGAATTGACAAATAATAAATCATCCCAAAACTGGGGGCCTGGAAGGTGGCGCTAGAGGTAAGGTGTCTGCCTTGGAAGCGCTAGCATAGGACGGACTGCTGTTCAATCCCTGCCCCCCCCCCCCTGTGTCCCATATGGTCCCCCCAAGCCAGGGGCGATTTCTGAGCGCATAGCTAGGAGTAACCGCTGAGCGTCAAACGGGTGTGGCCCAAAAAAAAAAAAAAAAAGAAAATACTAATCATCCCAAAACTGGCTCTTAAAAATACCAAGACCAAACAGTCATATGAACATTAAGTAGAAATAAAAAAAAGGATCAGGGGCCGGGAAGGTGGCGCTAGAGGTAAGGTGTCTGCCTTGCAATCGCTAGCGTAGGACGGACCGCGGTTCGATCCCCCGGCGTCCCATATGGTCCCCCCAAGCCAGGAGCGACTTCTGAGCGCATAGCCAGGAGTAACCCCTGAGCAGCAAACGGGTGTGGCCCAAAAAAACCAAAAAAAAAAAAGGATCAAACTTAAACACCAAATCCAAAGCCAATAACAAAATAGACAACATGTTGTAGATACCCAGTCTACAAGCTAGACACAGAGGGGACCACATATACTAGCAGCCTGGGGGGTATAAGAGGGGGATATGGCAGTGGTCGGCAACCTGAGGCTCACGAGCCACATGTGGCTCTTTCCACTTTGAATTTGGCTCTTCTGTGTGCCTGGGGGCTGCTCCAGGAGTCAGGACTCTGCTCCTAGCCTCTGTCAGTGAGCGCCCTGTGTGGATCTCAAAATAAATCTTAATCGTGGTTTGGGCGAGATTTGGCTCAGTTGAAAAAAAAGGTTGCCGACCACTGGATATGGGATGCATGTTGGAAACAGGGGTGGAGGGAGGACACCATTGGAGGTGGGAATGCCCCTGATTCAATGTCACTATGTACCTAAAATATTACTGTCAAAGATTTGTAATCCACTTTGGTCAAAATAAAAATTATTTAATTAAAAAATAAAAGAATAAAAAATGATCAGACTTAAACACCAAATCCAAAGCCAACGACAACAGAATTGATACCCAATCTACAACAAGCTAGACACAGAGGGGACTACTTATACTAGCAGCCTGGGGGGTAAAAGAGGGGTATGGGATGCATGATGGGAACAGGGGTGGAGGGTGGTGGTGGGAACGCCCCTGATTCAATACCACTAATGTACCTAAAATATTACTGTGAAAGATTTGTACTCCACTTTGATTAAAATTTTAAAAATGCGGGGAAAAAAACAGACTCAGACGCTTTAGGCCGGGGACCCAGGTGCTGCAGGACTGGATTCTCTGCCTCATAGTTAACATCTGATAAATGTGATCACCTGCGCACTTCGTCATTCTCATCTGAAAAAAGGGGAACGTGTCAATGCTGGTTTTCATTGTGCGCTACATTCATGGCACTGCAAAAACTATCCAGGGAAACTGGATGTGGGTGCATGCGAACTACGCCATTCTTGCAACTTTTCTGCAAATTAAAAACTTGAGGGGTGACTGAGGAGACTCTGCCCTGAGAGGTCCCCGCTGACAGGACCCGGGAACCAGCCGAGGTACCAAGGGGGGCAGTGCCAAACTCCAGCGCCCTCGGTGAGAGCGAGCACATCCCAGTGGACGAATGCGCCTCTGGAACCTTGCGCAATGAAGGGGACTCAAAAACGCAATGTCCTAGGACCTAGAGCACACCCATGGCGAAATCGCGTTAGGGGGCTCCAAAGAGCGGAAAAGAGTTCCAAAGTCTCGCGAGAACACTTAGCCAGCGTGGTTTGCGCGGTTGCCCAAAACAAAGCCTGGGCGGGGCCGGCGAGGCTGGATGGGCGTGGCCATTCGCGACTGAACGCGGACGGGGCGGGGTTCAAGCGAGGGGCCTCGCAAGACCCGCCTCTCAGACCTTCTTCCCCGGAAGTGCGTCATCAGGACTACTATAAAAGAGCGTGCCCGGAAGCGTGTGTCCTTTTGCGTCCTGGTATCCTCACAAGGGGCAGTGTTCTGTCTCTTTGCTGAGATAAAATGAGGAGGGTTTTTCAGGATTCCCGTCATCGGCCGGGTTTTAAGTTTGGAAAGGTTCGGAAAACAAAGCGGACGTGTCTGTTTGGACTGGGCAAGGTGAACCTAGCACATGGCGCTTTGTTAGCCCCGGGATGATCTCGGGAGAGCTGTGCGAGCCGCGGCCTCTCCGGCCCAGTGATGGCAGACCAAGTCTTCAGCTCGGATAGTGGAGGCGCCTAGCTTGCGATCTGCATGTCTTTTGGCTTCGCTTCCCAGCCTCGGCGACAGTGGTGAGTGGCAGCTACTGAAAAGCACGCCGATCTGCCGAAATTGTGACTACCCATGTGTCTATGGGACCTGCCGACGGTGGCAGTCTCCCTTCCTAGGCATGGAAGAGCAAGTCCTTGTGATTGGCAAAGCTGTACCGCTCCGTTGGTAGCAGATTCTGACTTGCACAAGGGACATCTCAAGATGCCATAAATTCGTAGCGGGTGCTGGGCTGTGGGGCGACCGTCCGTTAACTCACATCATTACAAAGGCAGCAGGATTGTTGCTGGAGTGATGAAGGAAAAAATGAAAGTATGTGCGTTTGTATATTTTCAGATTAGACCTGTAAAGTTGGATTTCTCTTGCAGGTAAATCCAGTATGACACGTGGAGGAAGTTGTATTTGTGCTTCGTGGTTGTAAAGGAACCCTTGGGCCGGCGAGTTACTGAAGTTCTGCAATATTTTGAGTGTAAGCATGAGTGGTTTTAAGTATGTAAACTAAATAACTGCTCAATAAAGTGATTGGTCTTTGTGCAGTGTTCCTGACTCCATTATTAGTCTGCGTAATAGAGCTATTATAGACTTAGCAATGTGAGTGAAAGTAGACGCATACAAACCAGATTTCTTAGACTGCTTAGATTTCTGGCGACCGCAGAATGGAAAGGTTATACGCTTTATACAAACCAAGTCATTTTCATTGTAATGATGATTTAGTTGGCTAGAAAGCACATTTTACACAAGCTGCCTACTTGTAGAGCTGAGATAGCACTTGAGATGGGTAAGTTGAACTCAAGGGCACTGGGGTTTGATCCTATCAGCTCAGTAATCTATTGTGATGATTAACTATTTGCTCTATGAAATTTTTGAGCATTTAGGTATGTCCATGCTACTCTGCAAAGTTATATAAATCAACCAGCTTTATATATTTTTGGATAAGCACCAGCTAAAGGGTTATGTGGTTTTTTGTTTTTTTACAAAGGTGAATATAAATCTCCACCAGATGAGGAAAGTAGAATTAAATAGGTTTAACAAATTGCTTTAGGGCCATGATTATCCTTTCTCAAACAAAAGATGCTTTGCTACCCCAAAATAAAAATATTCTGTAAGGATCTGTAGCCAGTCGCTTCACTTTGTGAAACTGGGAAATTAGGAGGCCATGTCGAGAGGTTTTTAGAGTGTAGAAGTTATTTCTCCCTGAAGGGAGGATCTTGGTATAGGACTAAATAAGTAGGAGTTAATTAGTTTTAGGCTAAGTAGTAGAGTGGGTAGGGTGTTTTGCCCTGCAAATGGCTGACCCAGGCTTTAAAGCAGGGGTCTCAAACTCAATTTACCTGTGGGCCACAGGAGGCAAAGTCAGTAGTAAGCCTTGAACATTGGGGGGTGACTCAACTAAAAACAAAAAGATCCCTCTAGGGCAGGGCCACAAGTTTGAGACCCCTGCTTTAAAGCAAGTGCTATTAGTAGGCTTTTGCAAATGACTGGTATATAAATGCTATGTACAGAATTCCAAAAGCAAGTTTTCTGTGCCTTGATAAAACGCGTGTGTTTTGGGTGCTGGGGAACTGGAGCTGCCTGGCAGGTGAAGTTTAAAAGCACCTTGATAGAGGAAGTAACCTGAATATCCCATTGTGGGAACTGAGTCATGAAGAATGCTGAGGGAACTTTCATTTTCATTTAGGAGAAAAAGATCAAGGGGCCAGGATGGATTAGAATGTGGAACAAATAATGCATGGATGGTTCCTAAGTTCTCTTGAGGTTCCATTGTGTCATGGGTAAATTTCTTAACTGAATGATTAAAATGAACATTGTGTCTAACCTATAAGACTGCAAAGATGAAATATTAGTGAGGTATCTGTAATCAAATGTTGACATCACATTATCAAACAAGGGAATACACAGTTCTTACAACATAGCAAAATGTTCCATTATCTTGAGCCCTAAAAGGGGCTAAGGTCTTTCATGAACTATAACTGGGTGACACTTTTTATCCAGGGTACAAAGGCTGAGACTTTGGTATAAACACCAGGTGAGTCCTTGGCACCACAGCCATATCCCCAGGAAGTGACCCCATACACAACCCAGCTGTGGTCTAGCCTTTCACACATGAGTGGCCCTCCACTGTCACCCTGGCAGCTGTCCACACGGCTGTGCTCCTGGAGGTTCCCAGCACATAACATCCTTCCTGTAAACCGGCCCTTATATCGTTCTTCGCAAAACTTCTTGGAAAGTAAGGGGATGGCTGCTTGCTGAAGGGTTCTTGAATAGGCTCGTCCTAGTGGGAAAAAAAAAAATTTTTTTTTTTTCACTTTTCTCAACATGGAGCCAATTAATTATTAGTGTTTAGGGATTTGATATCAGAAATGGGTAAACTGCTGGGTTAAGGCACTTCAAAGTGAAGATAAATAACCTCATGGTTCTTGGGCACACAAGCTGAGACCACATAGTAATTAGCTCTGCAAACTAGAGTATCTTATGGAAGCTGGAGCTAGTGTTACAAAATGCTGCCACATAATCCATTTAAGATTATGGACACTACACCAAGAATTAAGTCTTAATTTTATAATGAGCACATCCATAGCAATGATGTGAATAATAGTAAGGTATTGGCCAAGGATGATTCAGAAGCAAAATATTTAACAACTGCTTGATGTTAGTACTTTGGAAAGATTGCATTTTTTTTTGCTAATGATTAACATGAATAATCTTTTTATTGATATCTTTAAACACCTTAATAACAAGTATGATTATACTTGGGTTTCAGTCATGTAAAGAATACCCCTCCTTCACCAATGCAGCATTCCCATCACCTATGTCCCTGATCTCCCTCCTCACCCCACCCTCACCTGTACTCTAGATAGGCTTTCTACTTCCCTCATTCATTCACTTTGTTATGATAGTTCTCAATGCAGTTATTTTTTTTTCTTTTTGTTTTTTTGGGCCACATCTGTTTGATACTCAGGGGATACTCCTGGCTAAGTGCTCAGGAATCACCCCTTGGCTAGCGCTTACAAGGTAGACACCTTACCTCTAGCGCCACCTCTCTGGCCCCAATGCAGTTATTTCTCTAACTGCACTCATCACTGGTGAGCTTCGTGTGAGCTGGGACATAAATAATCTTGATGCTATTTGTGAATCTAAATTCCACCAGTGCCTGAGATTTTATTTCTACCACTGGAAAATTAGTATAATGTTTTTAAATTTTACTTTATTGTCCAGATTTAATGTTCAATGGGATAGAATAAATAGTTACTAAATCATGAAATTAACGAGAATAATGCTTTTTTTTTCCCCAAAAATTTGATTCTGTACATAATAGAGAACAGTGACTTAAAGTCTTGTGAACTGAGCATCTAATTCAAGAGAGCTGAATCCATTTCCAGTAAGCACTTTTTATGTACACTGATGAGTAGTACAAAAAGCTGCATTTAACCAAGAACATAAAAGTACAATACTGGGCCAGAGAGATAGCACAGCAGCAGGGCGTTTGCCTTGCACTCAACCAGTCCAGGATGGATGGTGGTTCGAATCCCTGCATCCCATATGGTCCCCGTCCATACCTGCCAAGAGTGGTTTCTGAGCACAGAGCAAGGAGTAACCCCTGAGCACTGCTGGATGTGACCCAAAAACAAATGAAAAAAATAAATAAAATACTAACTTGGAATTTAGGAGGCAGATATTGGAAAGTAGGATTTGGGGGAGATTTTTTGTTTGTTTGGTTTGGGGTTCACTTGAGCAGTGCTCAAAGATTATTCCTGGCAGGTCTTGAACCATATGGCTATAGTGACAGAATCCAGGTCAGCTACATAAACACTACCCACTATACTACTTCTCTGGCCTAGAAAATAATTAGAATGTCTTTAAGTATATCTCTCCACTTCAACCTCGCCAGCTCTGTCTACTATAAATTCTCTTCCAAGGTTTAGTTCCAAAAAGATCTCCCTTGCAAAGTTTTGTAGACTAGACTGTCAAGCCCAAGTCTGGGAAAACTAAGCATGAAAATCTCTTATTTTGTATTCACCTAGGAATTTGACTGGACCTTAAAAGTGGAAGAATCAATTCAACACCACAAACATTTCTGTCAGCTTGTACTATTTACAGTTCCAATCAGATGTGACAGCACTGAGACTTGGAAGCAAAATTACAGTTGTGCATCACACCTTGTCAGAATTCCCAGGAATCTAAGAGTATACCTCAAGATTTCCTACACAGTTTCCATTCAAATGCCAGGATAGTCCTAGGCACAGAAAAGTGCCTGCATCTCTGTATTTACTGTACCTGTATCGCCCCATCCTGTTATGTAACAGTTGAAGGCAGTTTTCTGCGGTCTCTCCCTGTGGCGTGGCAAGCAGGCTGGCAAGACGTGGCTGCTGAACCTGGCACATTGCTCTCTCAGTCCTTGTAATCGAACCAGGGCAATATCGTAGTCACTACTGTCTGGTCGATATGCTCGGTGAATCACAACCTGCTCAACTCCAATTTCTTCTTCGAACTCCTCTGGCACCAGAGTATGATAATCCCCAACCCGAACAACATAGTTCCTAGAGTTGTTTCCATACCTGAGAGGCAGAAATAGATATTGAGGGGTTTATTTCAGGTGCTGGAAATCAATCACCATCAGGTCAGCGTAGGAGGCCGCTACACCAAACCATTAGTTCTCTTTGCAAATTTAACCTTTCATTTCCCTTAGCTTCCCCCTACGTTCAGTCCTGTACTTGAAATCCATCCATCACTCCTATTCATTTATGGCTTCACCCAGGTAAATATTACCTGGAGACCTCTTCCCAATCCCTTGCTTTACCTGAAAATGAGTCAATCCATTTGAAAGTTTCCAGTATAGTAATATTTGTCATAGGCATTTATATCATTTTCTAGGACTTGTTAAGCCACCAGATCTTCCCATGCAGTTAATGCTGCTAACGTTTCAAACCAACCACACCATGCTCACTTCTGGATTTCAGTACTCAGTGAAGCAGTTGGCACTGAAAGTTCTTATATAAATAGACTAAACTTTGGGAAGACATCCAATCCACATACGTACTTTTATCCCTAATTTAATGATAGCAGACATTTCACCAACTCTTAAAACAATATCATAAAATTTTCTATTTTTTCATTTTTCAAAAATCTAATGTTAATGCTGGCTTTATATCAGAATCTTCTATACTGCTTTAAAAAAAATACAAATACACAGATCACACAATGTCTCCTAACATTAAATGAATACAGCTAATGTAGGAGTAGAGAGTCAGGGCTGCATCACAGAACCAAAGGCTTAAAGACATCTGATAACTCCTGTTCCTGCATGCCCGTAATTTCACTGGTTGAAATAAACAACCTAAGGGATTAAAGTAAATATCAACATGTGAGACTACACATACATACTGTAGGACCTGAGATCCAGTAGATTTGTGCAGCTATTTTTACCCCAAACTAACATGCTCGTCAAGCAACAAAAAAGAATAGTATTTTGGCTGAGGTTCCCAATACGACTAACTTCAAAGTGTTTATTATGGATTATGTTTACCAGGCTTCTTGAGAAAACTGATCAAGTTTTCTTTTCAATATATTAAGCTTTTGTTCTTTTGATAGATTCTATTAGATTCATGCTTCTAAGGCAAATGTTCTGGTTTTGGCTGACACACCACTGGGTTGTTTGCTTTGCTCAAACGCCTTCAACTCCCCCTCAAATAAAAATGATGAAATTTCCAGACAAGCTTGAGCAAGAGAGGATCTGAGACAAACTACCATCGAAGATTAGAATTCAAAACTAAAATGGGGTGGTGATTCCGGTTGCAGGGTTATATTCTTTGTGAGTTTTAAACATTCAACACTTTTTAAACATTTTTACACTTCAAAAAAGTCAGTATTTTACATCAGCATGTGTACTGCTACAATTTGCTTTTCCTCTGTTGTTTGAATGAATCTCAAAACATGAATTAACTGAGTGGCTCGCTGAGATTTCTTGTACAAGTTGTTCTGATTGTTAGAACAAAACAAAATTCTCTAAAACCTTGCACTGCAACTATATATTTACTGTTAAATGTGTGCATACATGCATATTAATATGCATGTTTACTGTATACATATATGACATGTGTTCTAAGAAAAGTTTTAATTTGACTGGTGGTATTAATAATATATTCTTTAGGCGCCTGCCATCTACTAGATCATGATGGGACTTATGCACCTAATGTATCCCTCTTCTTGAAAACTAAGACATATTTCCACTGTGCCTTAATTTCCAAATTACAAAGGTAGACATTTATAATTTTCAGAGAAACAATCTGACAGTGTTCTGTCCCAAAGTAGTCCTAGTAAAAAGATAAAATCAAGGGGCTGGAGAAATAGCATGGAGGTAGTGCATTTGCCTTGCATGCAGATAGACAGCGGCTCGAATGCCGGCATCCCATATGGTTCCCTAAGCCTGCCAGGAGCAATTTCTGAGCATAGAGCCGGGAGTAACCCCTGAGCGCTGCTGGTGTGACCCAAAAAACAAAAAAAACAAAAAAAAAGACAAAATCAAGTTAAAATCATAGTCTTGGAACTGTAGAAATTGCCCCTTATTTCAAGTAAGCCTTTCCTCCAAAATGGTGCTTGTTATCAGAGCAAGCAATTATAAGGCATTAATTTAATACTCAGGAATTTCCCTCTTTTATATTGCTATGCCAACAGAGACTCATTTTGTGGTACTTGTGGTTATAATTTAGAATAGAAAAGAGCAAAAGAAAGTAAGCAATTTATTTTAAACTGTATAAGTTTCACAGAAAAAAAAAACTTTACCAGAAAAAAATTTATCCATGTTTTCATTTCAAACTGTCAGAAGGATATAGCATTCCAAAATCTGCACTACATTAACACTAGAAAAAATATGAAAGAGGACACTGATGATCTTTAAATGATAATTTAAAAACTTAGTTATCTGTGTTATACTGGCATGAATTTTGAATGCCTCACACCAAGTAAAGCTATGGACAGATTAAATTAGTAGATCTTAGTTCACCTTAAATAAAGTTTCCTTGTCCTGTAAAAACAGGACATTATTTCCTGTAGGAAGCAATAAGATAACTTTATCAGTTGTTGCAAGCAGGAGGCCCAGGTTCAATCCCCAGCATAGCATGGTACATTAAGGCCTGCCAGTAGTTATTCCTAAGCACTATAAAATAAATGTAACAGATGGCCAACCTAAAATAACCATACTCTGGTGCCCTCCTTCCACTATCCTCAGATAATTTCTGGCGTAACATCTACATAAACAAGTCACTATTCTATGAAGACAACACATACCAAATAAGCTGCCATCCTGTGTAATAAAATAACATGGAAAGTAATAATACTTTATACCTTATGTTCAGAAATGACTATTTAGGAGCAGTGACTTGTATCATCACTGCAAAAATTAGGCACTGAAGAATATCAAATAAGTTACATGTACAGAAATCCAGAAGCTAAAGTAGAGGGAATACAAATAGAAATATTTCTAACAAAATTTGAGATATTTGGGTCCCCTTACAGCTACACCATAAACTAGACACCCAGGAAATCTAAAAGAAGGGTTGCTTTAGAACCTAACTACAGTTCTTCTATACTACAATTTCTACAATTCTAGAGGAAATCTACTTTTGCAAATCTTAGTGCTTCTTATGATAAAAAGAAGTGCTGTGAAAACTAAGTCTTTGAGCCTAAAAAAAACAAACTTGTTTTGTTTTTGTTCTAATCACTGGTACATTTTCCTGTGTGTTTTAATAAACTTATTGCAATAAAGATGTGTGTTGTAGCTTCCTAAAGCATTTCAAAAATGATAAGACTATGAATTTTTGTTTTTGTTTTTGGGTCACATCCAGCAGCGCTCAGGGTTACTCTTGGCTCCACGCTTAGAAATCGCTTCTGGCAGGCTTGGGGTACCATATGGGATGCCGGGATTTGAACCACCATCCTTCTGCATGAAAGGCAAATGCCTTACCTCCATGCTATCTCTCTGGTGCCAAGACTATGTAGCAAATGCTACATAAGATATTTTACATAACTTATTTTAGCAGTTTCAAAACAAATTAATTTGTATTCACATTGAGTCATTAAATTCAAAGCAAATCAAAATCTTATATATCATAATCTGCTTCTATGCTTTATAAACAACTACTTTATCCTGCCTATGTAATAGGAAGAAATTTAGAATGACATATGGAAGGAATTATCTGTTGATCCAAGTTTAAAATACTACCATTCTCTGAAGAATCTAATGCCCTTAAATATATCTACTCTGTGGCAACTAAACACTGCTTTCATCATGCAACAATCATTGAGGAGTATCTACTATATGCCAAATAATACACTAGGCACTTAATTGATAAACACAAATTAGACCTTAAGCAATAATCAAGTAAAAGCAGGTCAAGGGAGGAATAATGTCATTTAAACAAACAAATCCAAGCATTTAACAAAGAGAAAAATATAAGGCAATTAGCCTCAAGTGGAATTTCAGTAGTTGAACTCTTATGAGTCTTAGCAATGACTCGAAAGACAGACTTTTTTTTTACTTTTATTATTTTTTTCTTTTTTAAATTTAAATTATAATAAAAATTGTAATTGAATCACCATGATACACAGTCACAAAACTGTTTACACTTGAATTTCAGCCATATAATGTTCTAACACCCGTCCCTTCACCAGTGCACAATTCCTGGCACCAGTGAGTGTCCGCAGTTTTCCTCCGGTGTCCCACTATGCCCTCTTCTCTTGTTTTTTCTCTTTCTCTTTCTCTCTCTCTTCTTTATTAGGCACTACACTTTTCAATACTGTTACTGAAAAGGGTATCAGGCATATCACTTTGTCTTTCAGAAGACAAGAACTCTTGGATAAGAAAATAATATACAGTGACTCACTGACTTACTTTGCCTAAATTCCAAATCCAAGAATGGCCTGCCATACTCACTACAGCTTTCTACCTCATTCTTTTCTTCTGGTCAGTATAATAGAGTGATCCCAAATTCCCTAATTTTGCTAACACTAATTCTTAATTCCATTCTTATATCCAACATAATAGTGCACCATGGTTTTGAATTTGACAATTTATTTTATTTATTTTTAATTCTTTTTCTTTTTTTTTTTTTTTTTTTTTTTTTTTTTTTGGTTTTTGGGTCACACCCAGCAGTGCTCAGCGATCACTCCTGGCAGGCTCAGGGGACCATATGGGATGCCGGGATTTGAACCTTGTCCTTCTGCATGCAAGGCAAACACCTTACCTCCATGCTATCTCTCCGGCCCCGAATTTTACAATTTATAAAATACTTCCATAACCCTCACAATTTTTCTTCTCACTATAAACATCTCAGTCTAGTTATATTTATAACTAATTAATCTCCCAAAACTCCCTTATGCTCATATTTACAAAATTTTAAAATTTAATTTTGGTTGCATCATACCAGGCACACCACGCTAAACAGATTACTTCAGTCTCAGTGCATGGAGAACTATGTGATTCCAGCGATGAAACTCAGGACTCCCACATGCAAAGCATGCAAACTTGCCCTTTCAGTCATCTCCCAAACCCCTATGGTCATTATTTCAAGGCTCAAACACCTTGGTAGTGTTCCACTGCCAAATGAATGAAATGCATTAGCCTGATATTCCAGGTTTTCTGCCTAAGTCCATGACATAAGTGCAGAGTTGCTATTCTAGTCAGTAACTGACATCCTTCCAAAATACTATGTACTTTATGCTCTAAATATTTTTCATTATCTACCATCTGTTTCAACCTTATATAGAGTCCAGCCTCTCTGCTCAAACTGACTCCAGAACAGAACTCACTCTTCCTCCCACCATTAGCCCTGTTCATCTTTAAACTGCCCTCATTGGGAATGGAGTGGGTAAGGTCTTGCATGCAGCTGACCCAGATTTCATCACCAGCATCCCTTATAGTCCTAATGACCTTAACATCAGTAATATTTGAAACATCAGAAAACAAAGCTAAGCCCAGCCCATGCAACCTCCCTTCTAACTGCCTTTCTCCATGCACTGGGCCAAATTTCCTTGTTCCTTAGTTTCCAGAACTTAGCACAGTTCTCTTGGTTTGATCATGACAGGGTTATTGTCCTCAACAACAGTTTGAGCACATTAATATCGATTTACAAGTGTTTTGTTCACACTGTTCTGTCTGTGTTTCCCAAGATTGATTAACTTTGTAGGCAACATTATGTTGCTGACTTATATTAAAACCTATTACTTGTGCTGCATCTGAGCCACATTTCCCGGAGCTAAAACCAGCATTTTACTCTGTTCCTCTTCACTCCTGCTTATTAGAAGCAGCCTGTCAATATTTCTTTATAAAAATGAATCCTATCTTCCTTGCCTTCCCAATCTCCTGGCACTCAAGAGTATAATTAACTTATCATAAGTGTCCATTTTCAGTTTCATAATTAATATGTTGAATGTGACAAGTATCCTGTTAACTCCATTACATTTTGCTCATATTATCCAAAAATTCACATCTGTTATTTTATGCACTCAGCACCTTACAGACAGCTGACCTAGATTCAATCCCTGGGTTGAGTCAATTACATTGGCACCAAATAGGATCCCTACTGAGCACCACTAGAAGAGATCCCTAAACACAGAGACTGGAGTAAACTCTGAGCACAGAGCCAAGAGCAAGATCTAAACACAATCAGGTGTGACTCTCGCCCTTCCCCCCCCAAAAAGCCATCTGAGATGCTTGATGAAAGTGCAAGCACCAAACTTCAGCTCCAAATTCTTCTATATCTAGAGTAGGGACATAGAATTTTAAAATAAATATCAAAATTCCTGCTGGAAAAAATGGTAATTACCAGAGCCTACCAAAGATCTCAGGACAAGAAGGAAAGCCAGAGAACAGGCTCTATAAAATGAGAAGCCTATAGCTGGATTCTGACCCCTATGTTTCCAAGATTTTGTAGAGAAAGTAGGGATTGAAAAAACAGGCCACTGAAGACTAAATGGAGGCACCTGAGATGGCAGACACATACCTTTTGAAGCAGTGAGCAGCTGTAAGGACCCAGCAGCTACTCAGGAGTGTGGCCCCACAGAGAAGTCTACCATCGCCATGTGATGACTTGAGTCGGAGGGACACTTGCCAAGGCCAACCACCCCTAAGAAGAAAGTAAGTCACATGCCAGCTTTGGTAAAGGCAGAAACACCACAAAAAGTATCAGTCTAACAAGGACACAAAAACTCTAAGGAATAAGATTCTTTCTGCTTTGAGGAGGATTTTCCCACCCCCAACTCTGAGCTGACCACCCTCCAGAATTGCATCTGTGTGCATCCTCATCTGAAATATATTTGAAAACTAGTTGAGTCTTCTGTATAGTTCACAATTTAAAGTGTATTTTCTCACATTCTTTCTCCTAAACAACCTGAATAAGCATTTACTAAAGCAAGTTGCTGATTTTTCCTTTTTTGTTTGTTTTGTTTTGTTTTTTTCGGCCACACTCGTTTGATGTTCAGGAATTACTCCTGGCTAAGCGCTCAGAAATTGCCCCTGGCTTGGGGGACCATATGGGATGCTGGGGGATCGAACCATGGTCCTTCCTTGGCTAGCGCTTGTAAGGCAGACACCTTATCTCTAGCGCCACCTCACTGGCCCCAAGCTGCTGATTTCACACACACACACACACACACACACACACACACATATCAACAATGATATAAAATCAACAAGTCCAAAGACATTTGAAATTAAATGAATTTAATTAAAATTAATGAAATTTAATTTCATTGAAATTAAATGAATCATCATAGTGATATACTTTTTTCCAGGGTTCCTATCAAATTTTCAGCAGCACATCTGCTCCATAAAATGTTGAAGTTGGGAGACTGTGAGAGAAGAACATGAGCTGTCTACAGTAAATGTATGTCAAAGAACAGTGAGATTATCAAAGGAATCTCAAGGTAATTTATAAAATAAAGTGGGTTCAATAACTCCTTCCTATAATAGTATAAAATTTTGCTTTATAACCCTGTCCATCTATAAATAATTTTAATTCTGAAAAAGCTCTCCTGAAGAAACTTTATTACCTTAAGGAATTATTTCCACCAATGATCCGCTTCTGCCGACGGTGTAGTAGCCTCAAGCCACAGACAGAAGACAAGGTCTCTGAAGCAGAAAAAGATTATTAATCAAACTAGCATATTGCTGAAAAAGGAGTTCAAATACATCCCCCTGCTCCATCCTCCTGTATTTAAAAGAATTTTATGTCCTTGAATTATAGGATAGTTTTTCCTATAAGAAAAATAAAATGAAGGAGATAAAGTGAAGGCATGATACCCCTTCAGCAACAGTATTGCAAACCACAGTGTGTAAAAAGAAAATAGAGAGAGAGAGAGAGAGAGAGAGAGAGAGAGAAAGAGAGAGAGAGAGAGAGAGAGAGAGAGAGAGAGAATATCTGCCCATAGACAGGGGAAAAGTGGAGGGGGGGCAGGTTACTGGGATATTCATGATGGGAAATGTGCACTGGTTAAAGGTGTTGTATATTGTATGACTGAAACTCAATCATTAAGAATTTTGTAACTGTGAAAAAATAGCTGTATTATAAACAACTTTATTTAACCAAGGCAACAATTCTGTAAGCAAGGGAGGAACTTCAGGATGCCTTCTTCACTTACCTCTGATGTATTTTCATAGGCTGCTGAAGAACTGACCCCTAGTGACCTACACCTCAACCTCTGTTGATTAACTACTAAGCTGTTCTGGAGTTTATGTACAAATAAAATAAGAAAATTGTAAATTGTTGCCTTCGTTAAATGAGAGAACAAGGCAAGTGCCTTAACTCCTGTAGTTCCATTGGCTCCTAAATTAAAAAATGGGGGAGTGCTGGAGAGATAGCATGGAGGTAGGGCATTTGCCTTGCATGCAGAAGGACGGTGGTTCGAATCCCGGCATCCCATGTGGTCCCCCAGGCCTGCCAGGAGCGATTTCTGAGCGTGGAGCCAGGGCTAACCCCTGAGCACTGCTGGGTGTGACCCCCTCTCCCCCCCCAAAAAAAAACCTTGGAGCCAGAGTGATAGCACAGCGATAGGGTGCTTGCCTTTCATGCGGCTGATCCAGGACCTCGGTTTGATCCTTGGCGTTCCATATGGTCCCCCGAGCCAGGAGTAATCTCTGAGCATATAGCAGCAGTAATCCCTGAGCATCACCAGGTGTGGCCCAAAAACAAAACAAAAAAAACTGACCCAAATTTTTTTTTATTTTTTAAATTATTTACTTTATTTAAACACTGTGTTTATAAGGTTGTTCATAATACAGATGGTTTGGGGGGGAAGCCACACTCAATAGTGCTCAGTGACTACCCCTGAATCTGAGTTTAGGGATTATACTGGCAGTGCTCAAAGAATGAGTGAGAATCAGCTGCATACAAGGCAGGCACCTTAATACCTGCACTATCTCTCTTTCAATAATTTATAGTTTACAATTAAATATAGTTCCTTCTTTGAATTATATAAATTTCCTTAAGAAATGGAAAATGTGGGGCCGGAGCGGTGGCATAAGTGGTAGGGTGTTTGCCTTGCACATGCTAACCTAGGACGAACCGTGGTTCAATCACCCAGCATCCCCTAAGCCAGGAGCAATGTCTAAGTGTGTAGCCAGGAATAACTCCTGCGTCACAGGGTGTAGCCCAAAAAACCAAACAAACAAAAAAAAAAAAGAAAGAAAGAAATGAAAAAAATGTAACAGTCATGCATAGTAAAATGTTATGCCCTCCTACTTCTTTATAAACCTAAACTAAGAAAGTCCAGAGTTATTTCATCATCATGACATTATATTGTCACTGAGCACCATTGGGTGTGGCTGCCCCAAAAATTATTGAAAGAATAAGTTCTAATCAATATTTAGAAAAATTAGTCTAAAGTTAATGTACAACATTTAATATTAATAAATTTGCATCTACTATATATTGAATACAATATACTGCAAAACCTTATCATGTTATAAATATTCTTTCTCTACACTAAACAATTCCTTAGCAAAGATTCATATTAGAAAACATCTAATTTGTTTTGTATTATTTTTAACATTTCTTAAAGAAGTTAGAAAACTGAATGCTCAAATACAAATGCATATGACTAGAAGAAAAGTCAATGTATCAAAATTCTGACTTTCAATTTCCATCTTGACGGTTCTCATAAAAAATATAAACAATTTGGGGACAGAGTAATAGTGCAGTAGTAGGGCGTTTTTGCTTTGCACACAGCTGACCCAGGACAGACCTCTGTTTGATCTGTGGCATCCCAGATGGTCTCCCAAGCCAGGAGCGATTTCTGAGTGCATAGCTAGGGGTAACACCTGAGCATCACCAGATATGGCCCCCCCAAAAAGAAAAAGATAACCACAATTTTCTCCAAAATTTTCTCTTCTCTCATTCAAAATAGAATGTTTCACAAAAAGTTAACACAGAACTTTTTTGTTTGTTTATTTGTTTGTTTTTGTTTTGGGGTCACACCCTGCATCGCTCAGGGGTTACTCCTGGCTCCATGCTCAGAAATCGCTCCTGGCAGGCTCAGGGGACCATATGGAATGCTGGGGTTTGAACCAAAGTCCTTTTGCACCTAAGGCCTTACCGCTGTGCTAGCTCTCTGGCCCCAGAACTTTTTTTCTTTTTAACTTTATTTAATGATTGGTTGGTTAGTTGGTTTCTGGGCCACACCTAGTGGCACTCAGGGGTCACTCCTGGCTCTGAACTCAAAAGTCGCCCCTGGCAGGCTGGGGTACCATATGGGATGTCGGGAATCAAATCGGGTCCATCCCTTCCGGGTCAGCTGCATGCAAGGCAACTACCCTACCACTGTGCCATCTCTCCAGCCACTAACACAGAACTTTTAATTCTATTATGCTTACCCAAGTATAAAACTTCCTTTTTGGGGGGTGGGGTTCTTGGTTTTTGGGTCACACCCAGCATCGCTCAGGGGCTCATGGTTCTGCACTCAGAAGTAACTGCTGGCAGGTTCAGGGATCATATTCGGGATGCTGTGGATCAAACTGGAATCTGTCTGGGGTCGGCCGCGTGCAAGGCAAACACCCTACTGCTGTGCTATGCCTCCAGTCCAATGTCCATTATTTTAGTAGGCCAAAATATTTTCTCTCATTTTTCTTACACTTTTTAAATACAGAGAAAAAAATCTATAGAAGATTTTAAAATCTATAGAAGTTAATTTTTAAATTATTCTTAAAGTTATTGTTTAAAATATCAGTAAGAATAGAAGAAACTTTTGATTCATTTTTACTGTTTTTCTCTTTCCATTTTTGGACACGAGATAAGGAAGCCCAGGGGTTATTGCCTGCAAAATTTGGCCAACTGGACCAAACAGTTTAACTGGACCAAGTGATGCCAGGAATACATGCCAAGGACCACTGACTTACTTTTTTTTTTTTTTGGTTTTTTTTTTTGGGGGGGCCACACCCGGCTTTGCTCAGGGGTTACTCCTGGCTGTCTGCTCAGAAATAGCTCCTGGCAGGCATGGGGGACCATATGGGACTTACTTTTTAGTTCCTTTTTTTTTATTTTTAAGGAAGTGAACATCAATTTCGAACCTTCAAGGATACCAGACTTTCAAGTTTTATTACATCAAGGGAAGGAATGAATCAGAAATAACAGAATGAAAAAGGTAGATGATCCCAGTGATTGTAAAGCCTGGTAAGACTTTTTAATTTTGTGTTTATTTTGTTTTGTGTAGCACCCAGCAGTGTTTGGGTTCTCTCCTAGCTCTGTGATCAGGAGTGAGCCCTGAAGCTATTTAAGAGACCTTGTGGTGCAATGAAAAACAGGGTCAGTTGTATGCAAAGAGCTTTAACACTCCGGTTCTCTAAGCCCACTCTGATGTCTGTAAACCCAGCTTTTCCAGTCAGCTTTCTGCAAGCAACTGTGTTTGGAAGTAATGCTTGTAAGTATTAGCCCAGGAACAAGGTTTTGTATGTATTCTATGAAGGGAGATTTTTGTTATCAAAGTAATCATTCATATAATGAAATGGGGATTTGAGTTATTGCTCTTGTGTGGTGCAGCAGAAGAGAACTGACCTTTGTTAATGGTACCTGATGCTTTCTTGCCAAAATAATCACAGATAACTCCCGCATCTTCACTGTGACGGCAGTTGTGCTTTCCAATATCTTGTTTAATGCAGTCAGCCAGGGACCTCTCGTTTCCTGTGCACTTCACATTATCCACATGAATAGGTCCCTTTCCTTCCCCAAAGTAAGCCATGGTTCTTGCTTTGGCTGGTCCCCTAGAAACAGCATTTTATAGGATGTGGCGATCAATTTTATATCTAGATAAAACATATATTTACTCGCAATTATATTAACCTTTTTATATATTAAAATTAGCATCAATAAGAAACAATTATTTGATGACTGTAAAAAAAACTTAAGAAAGGTAATAATCATGTCTTCTTTAAATTTTCACAATCCACAGTTTTAGCACTACACCAAATGTCTCTAATTTCTGCTGAAGAATATTGCTTATTTAATCACTTGTCACAATAATCATAATAACCTTAAACTCTTAAGCAAAATAAAATTGTCTCAAAAGTCTTTACCCCAGGCCCGGAGAGATAGCACAGCTGCGTTTGCCTTGCAAGCAGCTGATCCAGGACCAAAGGTGGTTCGTTCGAATCCTGGTGTCCCATATGGTCCCCCATGCCTGCCAGGAGCTATTTCTGAGCAGACAGCCAGGAGTAACCCCTGAGCACCGCCGGGTGTGACCCAAAAAACCAAAAAAAAAAAAAAAAATCTTTACCCCTTTACAGAGCATAATAATCTCATATCATTGGTGTGATACGGACAGGAAAGTTATGAAATTCATAATTACCTAAGGATCTCAAAGCTAAATTTTTTGCCTATGTTAGAAGTTAAAAATAAAAATGATTATTTCTAGCAGAAAAAAAGTAGTGTTGTTTTTTTTATCATGCCCTGATGTGCTCAGGGTTACTCCTATGGCCAAGGATCACTCCTTTTTGGCCTCCTGCCCTCTAGTACTGCTGAATAAAGCCCCCAAAACTACAACCACAACTACAAACACAAGCATAATGCATTTATACTTCTTTAAAATACTCAAATACTAAAGATTTGAATAAAAGATTTTAAACAATGCCATGTTCAAAAGTCATTTTAGATTTTTTTTAATAATTTTTATTTTGACCATATTGGCTTACATATCTTTCACAGTAGTATTTTAGGTAGTCATTTTAGATTTATAAGAAAATTATCCTTGGGCCCAGAGAGACAGCACAACGGTGTTTGCCTTGCAAGCAGCCGATCCAGAACCAAAGGTGGTTGGTTCGAATCCTGGTGTCCCATATGGTCCCCCGTGCCTGCCAGGAGCTATTTCTGAGCAGACAGCCAGGAGTAACCCCTGAGCACCGCTGGGTGTGGCCCAAAAACCAAAACAAAAAAAAAAAAAAAAAAAAGAAAAGAAAAAAAGAAAATTATCTTCATAATATTAAGTTTTGAAAGTTGGGGGGGGGGTGTCCAGGGATAGATCCAAGAGCAACACATACTTTTAAAGCATGTGTTCTACCAAATAAATAGACTGTGATGGGGAAAATGTCATATTTAAATGTATGCTTATAGAGTCACACAAAGCTCAAACAGAGTAATATTCCCATCACAGTCTATTTAATGAGTTTAACTAATATCAACATATGCACTCTCTATAAACAACACTCATAATGCTAGATGTTGTCAGACATCATGCAAAGCATTAAATAATGCTTTTTACTGTCTGGCTATTCACTCAAGCTTATCGATCTTATTACCATAATCATAATGTCTTATCACATTCTCTATTTTGTTTGTTTTTTAATTTAACTATTATTGTTTTGGGGAGCACACCCTGTTGCCTTCAGGGTTTACTTCTGGCTTTATGCTCAGAAATTACTCCTGGCAGATTTGGGGGACCATATGGGATGCCAAGATAGAACCTATGTCAGCCACATGCAAGACAAATGTTCTACCTGCTGTGTTACTGCTCCAGCCCTGCATTCTCTGTTTTATTACCATTTCACTTTTGTATCTTCCATGGTAAAATATATTTCTCTAGTACTATTAGGAGCTTTGGAGTTTCCAGGACTAATTCTTAAGTATGATACAACTGGCTGAGAGAAAAATCTCTGGAATTCTTATTCATAAAGTCCAAGTCTTTTGACAGCTTAAGTTTCCCAGGTTAATTTCTATAAGCAAATGCTTTATTAAAGATCCGTAAAATTTCCAAGAAAAAAGATTCAGTACTTTCTTATCTGGAATCCCATTTCAAAAATGGTGCAAGGGTTCTTAACCCTTGCCTCACATATAGCAAACTCCTTCAATCTATGTACCACATATGGTCCCTCAAGCATTGTCACATCCTAAGCCAGGAACAGCCTTTGAGCACTGTTGAGAAAACAACACACCCCAATTTTTTGGCTTTTTCTAAGGGCCACACCAGGTGGTGCTCAGGATTTATTCCTGGGGTCCACTGTGTACACAGCATGGTCCTTACTGTATACAATCTCTCTGCCTGGGATGCCAGGAATCAAACCAGGCCTTTTCCATGTCTGCCGCATATAGAGATAACTAATTTATTGTAGTAAATTTGAATTCTAGTTTACATATTTAAAAGATAAAGATTTAAAAAATCACCAAAAAAGACATCTCCTTTCTGTTCTTTACAATTGTGACAGAAATATTACTGAAATTTCAACAAACAAAATTTACCATTTCAGTGGAAATAATGAAGTAGACCAAAATCTGCTTTTTAAAACTTATGAAAAATAAAGAAAGCAATCAAAGTAAGATGTATTTTCATAAATACAGTTATAAACTTGAATTAGATACACACTTGAGCATAAAGTGTGACATATTTCTTTTTTCTTTTTTTTTTTTTTTTTTTTTTTTTTGGTTTTTGGTTTTTGGGCCACACCCAGCGGTGCTCAGGGGTTACTCCTGGCTGTCTGCTCAGAAGTAGCTCCTGGCAGGCACGAGGGACCATATGGGACACCAGGATTCGAACCAACCACCTTTGGTCCTGGATCGGCTGCTTGCAAGGCAAACGCCGCTGTGCTATCTCTCCGGGCCCAACATATTTCTTAATTTCTTCAAAGATCATACAAGGTTCTCTGAACCACCTATACCAAAAGAAAAAAAAAACAACCAAGAAACCTGTTTAACAAGGGAATGTACTATAATAACTAGTTTTGAATAAGTCAATTCACTGAGAATATGACATAAAAACTTATTTTCAAATAAATGAGAGATAAAAATGTAGATAAGCAAAGGTAACAAAATAAATCATTGATTAATCTTACCTAATAATCTAACTACTGTTACCCTATGTTTTGAAAACTGATCATCTCTGTCATATATCTATTTGAAAACTGAAATTTTGTATCCCAAACAATGAGTCTATTGGCCAGAAGGAAACTAGTATACAATTAGTCCTAAAACAGAATAGTAAACTGAAATAGTATCTGAGCAATGGAAAATAAACTAAATTATAAAGTGAGAAAAAAATGTTTGGACTTTAATTAAAATAAAGCTTCATAAATTGTTTCATTTTTGTTCACTATTTTGCTAATTTTGCTTTATTCTATTAATTTAAATGTAAAAATGTATTCTACCTATAAACAGTAAATTAAAGTTTAATGATGTTTAAGACAGACAAATATATAATTAAAACAATACATTTAACTACAAGTCAGTATTAGTAATCAACTATGAAGAATGAGGTTATTTATGTACATTAGCAGAAATTTTATAACCCTCTAACCTGTAACCCGTTCCATGAATCAGCAACTCCAAAGTCAATCCTGGCTGTATTTTCAGTCATCTGCATATACACAAATTTGCTTTCACAAATTTGCATGGCTCAAAGGAGGTCTCCCAAGATGATGATACTTTTTTTTTTCAGCTCTCAATCTGTAAGCAAGGGCCTTTTCTCTGGTCTACTTAATGGCACTTTTTTTTTTCAACTCTAAATTATACCTGAGTACACCTGAATAACACTGTCATTTCTCCATAATGAATATCTCTACCATCTTGAGTTCAGAAAAACTAGACAGCAGGTTAGCAACTATCTTGGAAGTCATTTTAAACAGTGAAGTCATCATCACCAACCAAAATTCAAATAATGAAAGAAATAAAAAGGTAGTAGACTACTCAAAAAAATAAAAACACAACAAAACAAACAAAACAAAAACCACCACAACTGTTTATAAGTATGAAAACTAAAAGAAGGAAGACAAAAAATTTTCTCCTTAAACTTGAGCCCTGAAGGCAATATAGCTCATCATTTGCTAATTCACTGTGCACAGTGACTTGACAGTATGGATCTAATGTTGTGGCCGACCAACTGTAACTTCCAGTGTCATGGAAGACTACAGTGCTAACACATGAATCATAGAGAAGAAAGAGACTCCCAGGTTTGACAGAAAGAACATAAATAATCTAGTATTAGAGTCTTTTATTATTAAAAGGCTTTATTTGTACACATATAATCCTTGTGTGAAGGAGAAATTTAAAAGACCTATTTATCTGAAACAAATCAGAATACTGCAAGTGTTTTCCACTGAATGAAGTAAATGAATTTTAGGTGTAAAATAACTTATGAGAACAAGTCCTCCACCACCCAACTGTTCATCAAGTAACTCAGGCTTCCTTACTTGTAACCAAGCTGCCGACAGATGACAGTAGCATCTTTATCAGTCCACCCGTCATCACAAATTGTTCCCCATTGACCATTGATAAACACTTCCACTCGGCCTTCTTTCTTATTTTCTCCATCCATCAGTCTGATTGAGAAACCTAAGTCATTATTTAAGAGTGATAGTAAAGTCAAAACAAGAAAATATGAAAGATTTTGTAAAATGCAATTTGCTATTAAATATTCTATAAAATCAGCTGGGCAATATAAAATTATAATAAAGAAAAATGAGAGAAGGAAGAGAAGAAAAAGGAGAAGAAAGGAGAAGAAAGGAGAAGAGGGGAAGGGGAAAGAGAAGAGGAAAGGCAGGAAGGGGAGTCTGTAAGACATAAGACAAGAAAAGGAAAGTGAGAAGAGAACAGAGGGGAGAAATGAAATTTTTCTTTAATTCACTTTTGCAACATTTTTTGAAGCCTTGAGGCAGAACCATCATTTTGCTCAAATTTCCAGTTCTTGGTCCAGTGTCTGACATATAGAAGCCATGGAGTAATGTTGTTGAATTAATTAGTAAATTAATCAACATAAAATTGTAAATGATATTATCATACCACCTAAATAATGTAATATATTAATTTAGATCTGTTTTGCTTCATTTCTTTACTTTCGTATTTGTCCTTAAACACACCTGGATATTAATTCTACAAAACAAAGATTTCTAGCAAAGCATAAATATACACAAATGGCATTAATTATTAAATGCTGGCAGAGGACAATTTCCATTTAGGGCTTCCTATTTACTATTGATTCCAGAAGAAGAGCCTAAGTCATAAAAACAGATATAAATGAGAAGTTGAGAAGCTGAGCCAGAACAACTGGCAAGAAGGAGGGCATTTGCCTTGCACGTGGCTGACCCAAATTTGATCTTTGCCATTCCATATGGTCCCCAGAGCACCACCTGGAATGATCCCTGAGCACAGAGCCAGGAGTAACCCCTAGCACCTTCAGGTGTGCCCCCTCCCCAAAAAAAGTTTGGAAACTACTTTGTAAATTGAAATTTATCTAAATTGTGGTTTCAGAAATTTTGGGACATCTTTGAACACTGGTGAGGTGGTGTATGACTGCAAACACTCACTATGGCTTGCAGCATCATGAGGATAAGCTATGAAGTTATTATTATGAGCCTAGCCCATTAGGGATGGTGACTTTACTAAAAGGGAAAATTTGTCTATAAAGAAACATAGAAAGAAGACATCAAGAGACATTGTTGAAGACAGCCACCCACAAGCGAGGAGAGAAGCTTGAAAAGGATTCTTTCTTCATAGCCCTCAGAAGGGTCTAACTCCATATGAGAATTTTGAACTCCTAGGATCCAGCACTGTAAGCCAACAATATCCATTGTTTGAGACAATCAGTCTGTGGTTTTTTGTTACAGGCCATGGAAATGGATATTCATACATTTGGTTTTCTAATTATGGGAAGAATCCCCTTCAGAACCCCACAAATTTACTGGTAAGAGCAGAGAGAAAAGAAATGAAATCTGGTGAAATGATCAGAACTAATTAGGGAAAGTAGACAGGCAGCCAATGAATACAAGACCATTTTACATATAATATATTAAAGCCAATATATAAAGTTACTGAATTGATATTGGCTGATTGGGGAAAAATCTTTTGATAAAATAGGTGCATCTTTCTTACATTCCTGAGCAAAGGTGACTGGATGTGTTTCTCCAGAGTATTTGTTCCCTGCTTTCTATACCTGATCACACTCACACCATAAACTAAGAAGCATAAAATCAACACAGCAAAGTCAAGATAAACAAGTGTTATGGAATATGTTCTCTGTACTACCTACTATTAGCTGAAATGATAAGGAGTGTGAGTGACTAGGTATCTCAGAAACAGTACCTTTGAATCTATACATTTAAAATAATGCACCTGATAATAATAATGCATTTATAAAAGTGATAAGGTGAAATAGGGATCCTCAGTGAAAAAAGTTAAAACATGAAATAACTATTTTCATCTTTACATTTGTAGGTCTTTGTTCCAAAATTAACAATGCAGAGAGCTGGGGTAATAGCACAGCAGTACGAGTCATTATGCAGTTGACCTGGGATGGACCCAGGTTTGATCCCTGGCATCACATATGGTTCCCCAGCCTGGCAGAAGTGATTTCTGAACATAGAGCCAGGAATAACCCGAGTGCTACTGGGTGTGGTCCAAAACCCTCCCCCAAAACAAAATAAACAAAAAACAAAATTAACAATGCATAAGCACTTGGAATGAGATTTCCACAGTCCAACCCAGTGTTTTTATGGGCAATATTTATGTAGCATAAAAATAAATAAGTGTGTTTTTAAAGCATAAGTTGTGTGTTTTATAAAAGTAATATACAAAATATTTTAAATAAATTTTAACATTCATTTTGCAAAATTATTATGTTTTCAGTACTTAAGCTATATGGAATAACAAAACCATGCTTTAAGTACCCCCTTGCTGTTTTGTGCTGGCAGTAATAACATACATGTTTTATAGGTACTATAATATAATATATAAATAGAAATGCATGGGAAAACAAAATTGTCCTATAGTTTCTTCAATTTTATGTGATTTATATTACTATTCTCATTTAAACATATGGTTTTTCTTGATTAGTGGAAAAGTAATGACCTCTCAGGATGAAAAAAATGGAAATATGATTATACTCTAAAAAGAGAATGGACTCAGACATAATGTTCTTCAGAAAAAAACTAATAATTAATGAGACACATTACCAAAATTAGGACCAAAAATATATAAAATAATGATCACATGTTTTATTAATAAGTATCATTTTCAACTTTTTAATTAAAAATTGTCAAGAATCTGAGAAATTAAGATTTTCAGGAAACCTGAAAAGATTAATCATCCTAACTGCAGAGATATATTTAAATATGCAGATATGTGTAGAAACTCCAGCTATAGCATTTAGTATACAGTATTTCATCTCCAAGAATCCTCATAGAATAATATGTCTAACTACTCACGCTATGATTCAAATACTTGCTATCTGAGAATGAAAAGTTTTGTTTCTAGCTGCAGTCATGTACCACATAATGTTAGGAGGAGCTTAAATCCTCCATAAGAATAAAGGAATGAAAGTACAAATGAAAAGAAACCAAGCAGAACATATATCAGGAGTGAAGTAATATTGCATTTCTATGTAGTATAATGCTCTTGATTCACGCAGGAAACCAATATTTACTTAGAAAAAAAAACAAAATATATAACAGAAATAATATGGTAGAATTCAATAAGTTCTTCTATTTTATATTATAAAGATTCCCATTTTAGTCTCAAAACTGAAAGATAAGGAGATAATTCAACCATGAAGCCAAAGAAGATGAAAATTGATATGATTATTTTAATATTTATGCACCAAAAATACAGGCACAGATATAAATGCAATTGTGGTAGCATTCTGCTAAGTCTCCTGAATATCTTCCTCATATTTTTTTCATTCATAATAATTTAATCATCCTTGGATATCAACTCTGACAAGAATATGGGCTGCCTTCCACTCACAAGGGAAAACTTTATCCTTAAATATTTCAATATTGTTAGATGAGCAAGTTACGGCATTTCCAACTATCAGACTGAAAAAAAATTGGAAAGTAAGGGATCTGGCTTTTTAGATTAAGAAAGCATCTTAAAATAATATGTGGACTATTTAATCCAATGAATTCAATTAGAAATCCATTGAGAAGCTTGGAAGATGTAGGTTGGAACAGAGCAATAACTCATTAGAATTCAAAGTAAATGATAGCCATTTACTAAGAAACTAGTGGTTATAATTTCTTTATTCCATCTTTCAGTCATATTGACTTTTTAACCTAGACATTTAGACTTCTAAATAAAGAAAAATAGTTCTTGAAATAAGAACTCAAAAGATTATTTTCTTCCACATTCAGATTACAATAATGAGAAATGCTTTAGTGGGTAGAAGGTTGAGTCTACTGACTTATAGATACCCAAACAGTGGTCAGTCCTCACCCAGTGAAAGCCTGTTCCCATTACTGCCAGAAAAGCAGGTGATAGCAACATCTTCCCGGTGGCTGCAGTCATGCCTTCCCCACTGTTTCTTGGAGCACTGAAGAAAACTGGTTTCCTTTCCTGAGCAGCTGACATCATCCAACCATATCACTCCTGTACGTTCTTGAAAATGGTTTGCAGAGGCTTGCTTGCCATATCTAGAGCAAGGAAAGTAGACATCATTTGTAAAACTGCTGTCTCTTGTTTCAAAGAACAAAAATAAACATAATTCTCATGATTTCAGAGGGTAAGCATTTGTTTTCTCTCATAACATGACAACTCAGTTCTAATAGCAGTATTTGTTCCATTACTCACCTTGATCATATTAATAATTTCTGACTGATTGATTGGGTTACTAAAATTACTTCCTTTCCCATAATCAAACTTGTGTTTTGTGTACAATTTAACTCACTAACCAGAGTGTGTGCAAAGAGATAAACCACAAATTCCTAACCATGAAATCTGAAAAACTGAGAAATTCCTTGGTGAAGAAGAAAATGAAAATATTTGACTTATATTGGCCTATAATGAGGCATCTGTGCTCATTTTATTTCAGTGACTCTTCTAGGACTCTTTGGTGTCCCCTTAATCAAAATAAAAGTTCAGTGATTCCTCAAGCACATAGATAGCTAAAGTTTTTGATAAAGCTTGGATAGCAGTCCATTAAAATTAGAATAATTTCTTAGCTTTTCATAAGATTGCATAAATATAATTAATTTTAAGCTCAAATAAATTATGTTTGTGTTCCTATTCACTTTTTGATAGTACATAAAAGGTTTTTTTCACCACAAAAATACAATACAAAAATCTTTCCTCACACCTAAATTCATTGCAGTGCTATTTACAATAGCCATCTTGGAAACAACCAAGATGTCCTTCAATAGATTAGTGGCTTAAAGAAACTGTGGTACATATATACAATGGAATGTTATGCAGCCGTAAGAAGAGATGAAGTCATAAAATTTTCTTATACATGTGTATACATGGAATCTATTATGTCAAGTGAAATAAGTCAGAGGGAGAGAGATAAGCACAGAATAGTCTCACTCAGCTATGGGTTTAAAGAAAAAGAAAAAAACATTATTGTAATAATTTCCAGAGATAACAGAGATGAGGGCTGGAAGACCAGCTTTTGGTGTGGAGCTCACCACAAAGTGTGGTGAGTGTAGTTAGATGACTACACTATCATGACAATGTTAATGAGTGAGAGAAATAGAATGCCAGTTTCAAATACAGGTGGGGTTGGGGAAGGAGGAAGATGGGGGCATTGGTGGTGGGAATGTTGCCCTGGTGAAGAAGGGTGTTCTTTTTGTGACTGAACCCCAACTACAATCACGTATGTAATCATGGTGCTTAAATAAAGAGAAAAAAAAACAATACTATTTAAAAAAAATTTTTTTTGGGTTTTTGGGTCACACCCAGTGGCGCTCAAGGGTTACTCCTGGCTCTGTGCTCAGCAATCACTCCTGATAGGCTCGAGGGACCATATGAAATGCCAGGATCTGAACCACCATCCGTCCTGAATCGGCTGCATGCAAGGCAAACGCCCTACCTCTGTGCTATCTCTCCAGCCCCTAAATTGAAAAAAAAAAATGGGTCACACCTGGTGATGCTCAGGGGTTACTCCTGGCTATGAATTCAGAAATCGCTCCTAGCTTGGGATGCCGGGGATAGAACATAGATCCGTCCTGGGTCAGCCGTGTGCAAGACAAACGCCTTACCACTGTGCTATCACACTGGACCCAGAATTGAACTTTATTTTTTGGTGTTTTTTTTGTTTCATTTTGTTTTTTGGGGTCACACCTGGCGGCGCTCAGGGGTTACTCCTGGCTCTATGCTCAGAAATCGCTCCTGGCAGGCTCAGGGGACCATATGAGATGCCGGGATTCGAACCACTGACCTTCTGCATGGCACGAGGGACCATATGGGATGCTGGGATTCGAACCACCAACCCTCCTGGATCAGCTGCTTGCAAGGCAAACGCCCTATTGCTGTACTATCTTGCTGGCCCAGAATTAAACTTTTTTTTTTTTTTTTGTGGTTTTTGGGTCACACTCGGCAGTGTTCAGGAAATACTCCTGGCTCCATGCTCAGAAATTGCTCCTGGCAGGCACGGGGGACCATATGGGACGCCGGGATTTGAACTGATGACCTTCTGCATGAAAGGTAAACGCCTTACCTCCATGCTATCTCTCTGGCCCCGAATTAAACATTTTTTAAGTATCTTTTTCAGAATTTATCTTACCAAATGCTTACTACCCATAAATTTTATGTCAATCATCCCCTCACTGGATGCTTTTGTTGTTTCTTAATTAAGAAGAAAAAAACTTTCTGTATGACATGAATTTTCCTAATTACTTCCTAAATTTGTAATTATTAAATTTTAACAGATTAATATTTTGATGAAGAAAATGGCACTTTATTTTTTGACACTTTTTCAGTTCTGATACTTTCTTTTTTATATTTATTTATTTATTTATTTATTTTTGGATTTGAGGCCACACACGGTGACACTCGGGGTTACTCCTGGCTCTGCGCTTTGAAATCATGCCTGGCAGCCTGGGGGTACCGTATGGAATGACGAGAATTGAACCAGGGTCTGTCCTGGGTCAGCTGCATGCAAGGCAAATGCCCTACTGCTGTGCTATCACTCTGGTCCCTACTTTCTTTTATTTTATTTTTGTGTGTGTGTGTGGTTTTTGGGTCACACCCGGCAGTGCTCAGGGGTTACTCCTGGCTTCATGCTCAGAAATAGCTCCTGGCAGGCACGGGGGACCATATGGGACGCCGGGATTTGAACCGATGACCTTCTGCATGAAAGGCAAACGCCTTACCTCCATGCTATCTCTCTGGCCCCTCTTTTATTTTTTTTAAATTAAACTTATACATGCATTTATATATCTACTTATTTATTTTTTAAATAGGTTAAATATTTTATTTTATTCTTTTTAATAAATAATTCCTTTATTTAAGCACCAATGGTTACAAACTGATACCTAATTTCTAATCAACACTTAGGTGGAAAGTAAGTAAACTAAATTCCATATTGCTATTATTTTTAACATATTCCACTTTTCATAAAAATGTCAAGGTGACCACATCTATATTCCTATCAACTAAGTAGCACAAGAGCAGAAATTTGACGTAGGATTTCATTAAATGAAGCAAATCGGAATTTGCTTATTTTCTCATACCAAAAGAGAATTTTCTTTCAATAATCTCAATAAACTAAAAAGAAAATGTAGTAAATGTCTACTTTTCTAAATCACCTAGACTTTACATTTTAGACTAAAACCTTTAATTTTTCATAATTTTTTTAAAAATAGAGAATTTGTGAAAAAGTGGAAATATGGTACTCAATGACTTTAATATAAAAATATAAAATAAGTGCCAATATGTATAAATGTTTGAATCTGTGAAAACAGAATATAGTTCTTTTCTTTTCTTTTTTGGTTTTTGCATCACACCCAGGGAAGCTCAGGGGTTACTTCTGGCTCTGCCCTCAGAAATTGCCCCTGGCAGGCTCGGGAACCATATGGATTGCTGGGAACCAAACTCAGGTCTGTCAGGGTTGGCTTCATGCAAGGCATGCCTTACTGCTGTGCTATCATCTCAGCCCCAGGATACAGTTCTTAAACTAAGAGATTAATTTAAAAATTAAATGGCATTTATTAAGTTATTCATGTCAATTTAATGACAGTATTTATTTGGTTGTTATAAAATCAAGAGTTGTAATAACTGCCTGCTCATAAAAATTTAAAATACTAGACAATGTGTCCCTTATATATACTTGATAGTATTACAACTAATAAGAAACATTTATCTAAATATTAAGTATTAGTTGTATATAAATGCTATCATCAATGTTATTATGTCAGGAAAAGAAAATTATGAGTATGTAATATAAGAACTAAAATGTAAATATGAAAATTGTTTACTACTAGAGCACCTTGAAAGTTTTTCATTGAAGTTGCAATCATGATGTGCAAGAATAGGAAAATTATGGGGCCGGAGAGATAGCTTGGAGGAAGAGCATTTGCCTTGCATGCAGAAGGACAGTGGTTGGAATCCTGGCATCCTGTGCACTGTCGGGTGTGACCAAACACCAAAAAGGAAAAAAAAAAAAAGAATAGGAAAATTATGAGTATCTCTTATTTTCTTTTTCATAAAATTTCTTTAATATTTATACTATATTTATAAATTAAAAATTATAATTACATGGTCAAGCCTATCTTGAACAAAAGTATGTTTAAGTGTTATTAACTTTATTTTACTTTAGATATTTGCAATTCACTATATCAAATTAAAGTATAATAACTTGGACTATTTTTATCAAGCTCTTACTTTAAAAGCATGGCAGAGCAATATGGCAAAACAATATGGGCATTCATAAACTTCATTCAGATATTAGCTGCAAGGCATAATTTTCAGTTTCTCTAACTAACTTAAGTCTTCATTCTGGAATGCATTATATGTATGACATGAAATGTATTATCCAAATCATGATGCAGTTTTAAGAGAGTGAGGTCAAGGGTGAGTTCTTAAGGTCATCTCAAAACAAGAGGACTTTTTCTCAAATAAAAGTGCTAATTTTTCATCACACTTTTAAAAGGAGAATAAAATAATAGTAAAGAATTTGACACTGGAATTCTCTGTAATTTTAGGTCCAATGACATCAGAACTACAATACTAGGAAGAATATCAGAATGAAGTAAAAATATCAGTGCATACGATCTCACTTGAATAGATACAGTCATCCACAGTTCCAACAAGAAGAGTATTAGGAATTATAAAGGTAAATGAGATAACAAGTAGGCTATTCTTTACAGGAAATGCCAAATTTCACTTGAATTCCATATCTGATAAATATATAAATAGGAGGTTGCTGATAAAGAATATGTATTCTTAGTCTTATAAACTTCAAGTAAGGACTACAAAATGAGACTTGAAAATTAAAATTTGACATTCAAATATTATTAATACTAAGGTCTCATCTGCCTTTTAATCAATGTATCTTACTTAAATCCCAGCAGTCGGCAAACCACATAGGTGTTCAGTTCAGTCCAGCCATCATCACAGACAGTCCCCCACTGTCCCTTGTAATACACCTCCAGGAGACCCTCGTGGCTGCTTTTAGCACCAGCAAGTCTGAGAACCCCATCTGGAAAATGAAGGAGACACAGAAACAAATCAAATCAACTGTCAAAAGAACATTTTTATTCACTACAAACATCACCCTATTCAGAACACTCACTTGGTCTTTTGTTAAATTTATTTCATGACTTGTTAACAATATGTGGTCACTGGATTGTTCTAAGAAAACATTTTTTTTATTTGTAATTATATTCTCTGAGCAGAAACAGATGTTGATATAATTCTAAAGTGGCTGTTCCATTTCTCAGGATTAAATAATAATTCTACTTATAATTTACATTTTATTTACTTTAAGCAATGGTAGTGACTAAATACTAAGAGTAAGAAAATATAATTGGAAAATAGTTCATAATTTTAATACAATGCACATAAAGTCTGTAACTGATAAAGAAAAATATATCAGTCAATGCAGTTATTATTACTTAGGCACTCATAAATTATAAAAACTGGGGTATATGTCTTGCCTTTGTTTAGTATTGATAACACATCTAAATTGGTGATGGGAATGTTGCACGGTTTTTATGACTGAAACCCAACTACAATCATGTTTGTAATCATGGTGCTTAAATAAATATATTATTTTTTTAAAAAGTTATATATAAGTATGCATCTCCATCTAAAATAATATAAACAGGGGCCAGAGTGGTGGAGCAAGTGGTAGGCTGCCTTACATAAGTTGACCTAGGATGGACCGTGGTTCGATCCCCCAGCATCCCATATGGTCCCTCAAGCCAGAAGCGATTTCTGAGCGCATAGCCAGGAGTAACCCCTAAACATCACAGGATGTGCCTCCCCCAAAAAATAATAATACAAACATCCTTCAACTGTGATATACAGATATATCTTGGGTAAAGATCTTACTTTCCATGAAACTCTGGAATCTTATTTTAAAGCAAATAATGTTTTTTAACAATAGACACACTTACTATTTTATTTTTTTTTATTCTGGGGGGCAATCAGGGGTTATTTATGTCTCTACACTCAAAAATTATTTCTGGCCGGCTCCGGAGACCATATGGGTTGCCAAGATCAAAACTGGGTTGATCTTGTACTAGACAAATGTCCTACCCATTGTGCTATAGCTGTGGCCCAGATCCACTTATTACTGTAATATTTACTGTCTTCACAGCACTGTTATGGATATTATGTATTCCATTAGAACACTTTACAAATTATTCTATTTGGCAAGAAGGAAAATGAGCTCAAGAAAATAAAATGATCTGGCTTAAAATGTGGCCTAAGTCTGCCTACTTCTATTGTATAAATATTATTTTGCTTGTTAAAATACAACTTTGCTTATTAAAGTTGTACATAAATACAAATATGTGGATTAAAACATATAACTTCAGTATTTTGTAGGTTTAACAAGCTTTTCTTTTCATTTCATTTTTGTTTAAAAACAATATTAAAACCCCAATTTGACTTCAAGCTCTTTTTACTATTCAAATGCAATGATCCAAATTCTTTCTTTTCTTTTCTTTTCTTTTTTTTTTTTTGGTTTTTGGGTCACACCTGACAGCACTCAGGGGTTACTCCTGGCTCTATGCTCAGAAATCAGTCCTGGCAGGTTCGGGGGACCATATGGGATGCCAGAATTCGAACCACCGTCCTTCTGCATGCAAGGCAAATTCCTTACCTCCATGCTATCTCTCCAGCCCTGATTTGATTTCTTAAAAGTATATTTAATTAGGGGCCAGAGCAATAGCACAGTGGTACGGCATTTGCCTTGCATGTGGCTGACCCAGGACAGACCATGGTTTGATCCGTAGAGTCCCATATGATCCCCAGCTAGGAGCGATTCTGAGTGCATAGCCAGGAGTAACCCCTGAGCATCACCAGGTATGGCCCAAAAAAACAAAACAAAACAACAAACCAAAAAGTATATTTAATTAATATTAATCACCACTAATTAATGTTAAATAATCTAAAAATACTTTTGCCAGCCATAAACACATTTTAGAGTCAAATAGGTTTATAGATGGATGCATTTATTAAAATACATTTATTAAGATGTAATAAATAATATCTGAAGCTCATTATTACAACTGATTTTGATTATTGGGTACAATTAAATTTCAATAAAGTCATATTTTGTAGCCCAATTTCATAGTTTTAGATCATTTGACCGAAAAAGAAACAGAGCACTCTAGAGCATTTTAATATATAATTTGCATTAACTTCATTTTTCTCCAACTTCATTGGAGGATATGTTTGCTCATTTAGTAAGAAGATTTAAATTGCTACTATGCCTGTAATGTTTAAGGAGTTTTGTAAGTTTTATGGCTTTAGATTGCCTTGTGTGCTGTTAAGGAATATTATAATGTGTTACAATCTGGGGACTTGCGGGACAAAGTAATTTGTACATGGATTCTGTCTTATTTATCTTAATGTTCTTTGGCTGAAATTTCAAAGTTAAGATATCAGCAAGGGGACTTCTGAGAATTATGTTATGGGTGATTGTCCTTCCACTGTAACTTTACCGTGTCCTCTTTCTTTGCATCCTTGTTCTCATAATTAAAAATAAAAAAATTAAAAAAAAAAGATTTAAATTGCAGAGAAAGGAAGGTAAGCCCAAAAGATGCAGAGCAAGAGTTGATAACATTAATGGGAAGCCATCATCACCGGTTAGAGGGGTGCAGGAAACGCCAGCATCTTCTCTATGGCCACAGTTATGCTCGCCCCAGGAACTCTTCAGACATTGTTCAATAGAAAGCTCATTTCCTGTACAGCGAACTTCATCCAGCAACACAGGGCCAGATCCTTCCCCAAAATATGCCTCAGTCCATGCTTTGGCGATGCCACTAAACATAGGAAAGAAACAGAAAAATTCTGGATTAGACACCAAAAGCTCTTAAAGTTTTATTTTTGTTGCCTTTTTAAAAGTAGAATTAATGGGGCTGGCGAGGTGGCACTAGAGGTAAGGTGTCTGCCTTGCAAGCACTAGCCAAGGAAGGACCGCGGTTCGATCCCCCGGTGTCCCATATGGTCCCCCAAGCCAGGGGCAATTCCTGAGCGCTTAGCCAGGAGTAACCCCTGAGCATCAAACGGGTGTGGCCCCCCCACCAAAAAATAAAAATAAATAAAAAACGTGTAAAAGTAGAATTAAAATAACTCCATAAGTTTTCATCTCTAGTTACTCTTAAGGTCATGCATTACTTTATATATCCCTTATGTTTTTTTGTTTTCTTAATTGTATTGCTTCTTATATTTTCAGTCATCACAAGTGTTTCAGTCTGCTGGTTTATTCATCAATATTTAGTTGCCTTTTCCCATTAGTAATGAAACACTGAGTTTTTAGAAGAATAATGGTTACCCAAAATAAAGTCCACATTTCACAGTCTCCCCTTCTAGACAACTGTTTCCTGTAAGTAGATATAACATAAAATTTACCATTTTTTGGTACACAGTACAGTAACACTAAATACATTTATACTGTTGTATACCTTTTAAAATCTCTAGAACATTAATTTTTCTAACTATAACAACCTACTCTAGATGAATAAGTTTTGACCAATAGTATTTGGTGGAAGTGTTACATTAGAACTTCCTGGTAAAATCTTGTTCCATTTTCTCATTTCTGCTGATCGCAGAGGTGGTAACTATATTTTGAGAAGCAATTGTGAGTTCTAAAGTGCTAGTCTAAGGACAACAGATCTGCTTATAAGAACCACCATGCTAGCCTAAAACTGAATATTTCAGGTCTCCTGGCAGAGAAATACGTTCTTGTTTTGTTAAAGTCAAGGCACTGACTTGACTTGATATATTCAGTTGTTTTATTTATAAACATATTTCTGACTAAAAGTTCTTGTTACTCAATTATTAATGAAAAGTTTAATGAATTTATACATCCCAAAGCCCAGATTTCTGTAAAGACTGTGAGTATCAAAATGATCAATTACTGGCAAAAGCTGGCTCCCTGTGTGTGACACCAGGCGGGGAAAATCCGCGAAAGTACACCGGCCCAGTGGGGCTCAGCTGTGAAAGACTGTGAGTGTGACCTGTCTATGTCTGTCTACTGTCCTCTTGCATGAAACTCTTGCGAGTGGGGCAAAAAGAGCCTCCAGAAACCTCGCTCGCCCAGACGCCATTTTCAGGGAGGGACTTCAGAGCATAAAAACCGGCTAACCTTTGCAAAAGCTGGCTCCCTGTGTGTGACACCAGGCAGGGAAAATCCACGAAAGTACACCGGCCCAGTGGGGCTCAGCTGTGAAAGACTGTGAGTGTGACCTGTCTATGTCTGTCTACTGTCCTCTTGCGTGAAACTCTTGCGAGTGGGGCAAAAAGAGCCTCCAGAAACCTCACTCGCCCAGACGCCATTTTCAGGGAGGGACTTCAGAGCATAAAAACCGGCTAACCTTTGCAAAAGCTGGCTCCCTGTGTGTGACACCAGGCGGGGAAAATCCGCGAAAGTACACCGGCCCAGTGGGGCTCAGCTGTGAAAGACTGTGAGTGTGACCTGTCTATGTCTGTCTACTGTCCTCTTGCGTGAAACTCTTGCGAGTGGGGCAAAAAGAGCCTCCAGAAACCTCGCTCGCCCAGACGCCATTTTCAGGGAGGGACTTCAGAGCATAAAAACCGGCTAACCTTTGCAAAAGCTGGCTCCCTGTGTGTGACACCAGGCGGGGGAAAATCCGCGAAAGTACACCGGCCCAGTGGGGCTCAGCTGTGAAAGACTGTGAGTGTGACCTGTCTATGTCTGTCTACTGTCCTCTTGCGTGAAACTCTTGCGAGTGGGGCAAAAAGAGCCTCCAGAAACCTCGCTCGCCCAGACGCCATTTTCAGGGAGGGACTTCAGAGCATAAAAACCGGCTAACCTTTGCAAAAGCTGGCTCCCTGTGTGTGACACCAGGCGGGGAAAATCCGCGAAAGTACACCGGCCCAGTGGGGCTCAGCTGTGAAAGACTGTGAGTGTGACCTGTCTATGTCTGTCTACTGTCCTCTTGCGTGAAACTCTTGCGAGTGGGGCAAAAAGAGGCTCAGAGGAGCACGGCCGCTCCGCTTCGCTACGCGGCCATGCACTCTTTCTAAGGAAAGAACACCATTGCAACAAGAAGGAAAAATCACACTAAGAACGGCGCTATATCACAGAAGCAAACATTTCTCTCTGGACTGTCTTCTCTGTTGCATGCTCGGGCCTAAGATTTGACCCAGTGTGAGGCTTCATCCACGGAGGACTCCCCTCCCTTAGAGGCAAGTCAGCCCATCCAGAAAGGGAGGAGCCAGAGGAGTGTGCTGCCTACATCATATAGACAATGAATACCACCACAACACGTAGAAAAACCCACAATACAAGTGTGACAATGGGGAAACAACGCAGGCCAGCATCAGACATAGAGAATGAAGATGACAATTCTGAGGACCAGATAATGACTGAACAACTAATCAACCTCTCAGATAAGGACTTTAGACTAGCAATATGGAAGGTGCTCAACAGACTCCAAGAAACCATGAATCGAGTTGAACAGAACACTAATAAGAACCAAGAAAATATGAAGGCAGAAATGACAAAACTCCAAACTGAAATAACATGTCAACTAACAGGACTGAAAAAGTCAGTAAACGAAGTGAATGACAAAATGGATAAGCTCTGGGACAGGGTATCAGAAGCTGAGAATAGACTTGGTGCTGTGGAAGATGAGATACATAACAATTCCATACAGCAGGAGAGATTGGACAAAAAACTTAAAGCAAATGAGCAGACAATGGAAAAATTAGTCAAAGAATGGGAACAGACGAAAATAGAAGTCTATGATAAGATCAACAGAAACAACTTAAGAATCATTGGAGTCCCAGAGACCCAGGAAGAAAATTTCCAGGAAGAATCAATGGTCAAGAACATCATTAAAGAGAAACTTCCAGAGCTAAAGAATATATGTGATCAAATCCTGCATGCCCGAAGAGTACCAACCAAAAGAGACCCCAGAAAAACCACCCCAAGACACATCCTAGTCACAATGACAAATCCCACAGATAGAGACAGAATTCTGAAAACAGCAAGATCAAAAGGGGAAATCATGTTCAAGCAAGCTTCCCTGAGATTTACAGCAGACCTGTCACAAGAAACGCTCAATGCCAGAAAGCAGTGGTGGGATATTGTGACAAGACTGAATGAAATGAATGCTTCACCCAGAATACTATACCCAGCAAAACTCACTTTCCGGTTTGACGGAAGAATACTTGGTTTCACAGACAAAAAACCGCTCAGAAACTTCACAGACACAAAACCAGTCTTAAGAGAAAAACTGAAAGACCTAATCTAAGACAAGACTACCCAAAAGACACACCAAATTTTGAAATAAAGATGGCGTTAAATCCCAGGACAATTCTTTCTCTCAACGTCAATGGACTAAATGCACCAGTTAAGAGACACAGAGTGGCTAAATGGATCAAAAAACTCAATCCAACCTTCTGCTGCCTACAAGAAACGCACCTGAATAGTCAGAACAAACATAGACTCAAAATAAAAGGCTGGAGAAAAGTTATTCAAGCAAACAACACCCATAAAAAAGCTGGAGTGGCCATACTAATATCAGATAATGCAAACTTTATACTCAGGAAGGTTGTAAGGGACAAAGACGGACATTTTATATTAATCAAGGGGTACGTAGAGCAGGAAGAATTCACTCTCCTAAACATATATGCACCGAATGAGGGGCCAGCAAAATATTTAATACAACTGTTGAGAAATCTGAAAAATAATATCAACAACAACACAATAATTGTGGGGGACCTTAACACGGCTTTGTCAACACTGGACAGGTCAACCAGACTGAAACCCAACAAGAATATACTAGACCTGAGGAGAGAAATGGAAGAAAGAGGCCTAGTGGATATATATAGGACACTCCATCCCCAGAAACCTGGATACACATTCTTCTCCAATGTACATGGGACATTCTCCAGGATAGACTACATGCTGGCACATAAAACATACCTCCATAAGATCAAGAGGATAGAAATTTTGCAGACTACCTTCGCTGACCACAAGGCTCTGAAATTATTTGTGAACTCCAAAGGGACTCAGAAGAAACACTTTAACACCTGGAAGTTAAACAGCCTCATGCTCAATAACCAGTGGGTCCGAGATGAAATCAAGGAGGAAATAAAAAGGTTCCTGGAAACAAATGACAATAAAGACACAAACTCTCAGAACTTATGGGACACAGCAAAAGCAGTACTGAGAGGAAAATTTATAGCTTTGCAAGCACACATCAGGAAGGAAGAAGGAGCTTACCTGAGTAGCTTAATGACACAGCTAATAGAACTAGAAAATGCTCAACAAAAGGACCCAAGAATAGGAAGACAGAAGGAAATAACAAAGCTGAGAGCAGAAATCAACGAAGTGGAAACTCAAAAAACAATCCGAAAGATCAACGAAAGCAGAAGTTGGTTCTTTGAAAAAATAAACAAGATTGATAGACCACTGGCAAACCTAACAAAGAAAGAGAGAGAGAGAAACTTGATAACTCGTATCAGGAATGAAAAAGGAGAGATCACTACTGATATGACAGAGATTCAAAGGGTAATCAGAAACTACTTTGAAAAACTCTACGCCACTAAAAATGAGAACCTGGAAGAAATGGATAAATTCTTGGACTCTTATAATCTTCCACGGTTGAAGGAAGAGGATGTAGCATATCTAAACACCCCCATCACCATTGATGAAATTAAAACAGTAATCAAATGTCTGCCGAAAAACAAAAGCCCAGGTCCAGATGGATTCACTAATGAATTCTATCAAACTTTCCAAGAGGAACTACTGCCAATCTTGGCAAGACTCTTTCATGAAATTGAACAAACAGAAACACTTCCAAATAGCTTTTATGAAGCCAACATCACCTTGATACCTAAACCAGACAGAGACGCTACCAAAAAAGAAAATTACAGACCAATATCACTGATGAATGCAGATGCAAAGATCCTCAACAAAATCCTGGCAAATAGGATTCAATGCCTCGTTAAGAAGATCATCCACTACGATCAAGTAGGTTTCATCCCAGGAATGCAAGGCTGGTTTAACATCCGTAAATCTATCAACATAATACACAACATCAATAACAAGAAAAATAAAAACCACATGATCATATCAATAGATGCAGAGAAAGCATTTGATAAGGTCCAACACCCATTCTTGATCAAAACTCTCAGCAAGATGGGAATGGAGGGAACCTTTCTCAATATAGTGAAGGCCATCTACCACAAGCCAGTGGCAAATATTATCCTCAATGGAGAAAAACTGAAAGCCTTCCCTCTAAATTCTGGCACAAGACAAGGCTGTCCTCTCTCACCACTCCTATTCAACATAGCACTGGAAGTACTTGCTATAGCGATTAGGCAAGAAAAGGATATCAAAGGAATCCAGATAGGAAAGGAAGAAGTCAAGCTCTCACTGTTTGCAGATGACATGATACTCTACTTAGAAAACCCTAAAGACTCTATCAAAAAGCTTCTAGAAACAATAGACTCATATAGCAAGGTGGCAGGCTACAAAATTAACACACAAAAATCAATGGCCTTTCTATATACCAATAGTAATAAGGATGAAATGGACATTAAGAAAACAACCCCATTCACAATAGTCCCACACAAACTCAAATATCTTGGAATCAACTTGACTAAATATGTGAAGGACCTATACAAAGAAAACTATAAAACTCTGCTCCAAGAAATAAGAGAGGACACACGGAAATGGAAACACATACCCTGCTCATGGATTGGCAGGATTAACATCATCAAAATATCAATACTCCCCAAGGCATTATACAGATTTAATGCCATCCCTCTAAAGATACCCATGACATTCTTCAAAGAAGTGGATCAGACACTTTTGAAATTCATTTGGAACAATAAACACCCTCGAATAGCTAAAGCAATCATTGGGAAAAAGAATATGGGAGGAATTACTTTTCCCAACTTTAAACTGTACTACAAAGCAACAGTTATCAAAACAGCATGGTATTGGAATAAGGATAGGTCCTCAGATCAGTGGAATAGGCTTGAATACTCAGAAAATGTTCCCCAGAGATACAACCATCTAATTTTTGATAAAGGAGCAGGAAATCCTAAATGGAGCAGGGAAAGCCTCTTCAACAAGTGGTGTTGGCACAATTGGATAGCCACTTGCAAAAAATTAAACTTAGACCCCCAGCTAACATCATGTACAAAGGTAAAATCCAAATGGATTAAAGACCTCGATATCAGCCCCAAAACCATAAGATATATAGAACAGCACATAGGCAAAACACTACAGGACATTACAGGCATCTTCAAGGAGGAAACTGCACTCTCCAAGCAAGTGAAAGCAGAGATTAACAGATGGGAATATATTAAGCTGAGAAGCTTCTGCACCTCAAAGGAAATAGTGCCCAGGATACAAGAGCCACCCACTGAGTGGGAGAAACTATTCACCCAATACCCATCAGATAAGGGGCTAATCTCCAAAATATACAAGGCACTGACAGAACTTTACAAGAAAAAAACATCTAACCCCATCAAAAAATGGGGAGAAGAAATGAACAGACACTTTGACAAAGAAGAAATATGCATGGCCAAAAGACACATGAAAAAATGTTCCACATCACTAATCATCAGGGAGATGCAAATCAAAACAACGATGAGATACCACCTCACACCCCAGAGAATGGCACACATCACAAAGAATGAGAATAAACAGTGTTGGCGGGGATGTGGAGAGAAAGGAACTCTTATCCACTGCTGGTGGGAATGCTGTCTAGTTCAACCTTTATGGAAAGCGATATGGAGATTCCTCCAAAAACTGGAAATCGAGCTCCCATACGATCCAGCTATACCACTCCTAGGAATATACCCTAGGAACACAAAAATACAATACAAAAACCCCTTCCTTACACCTATATTCATTGCAGCTCTATTTACCATAGCAAGACTCTGGAAACAACCAAGATGCCCTTCAACAGACGAATGGCTAAAGAAACTGTGGTACATATACACAATGGAATATTATGCAGCTGTCAGGAGAGATGAAGTCATGAAATTTTCCTATACATGGATGTACATGGAATCTATTATGCTGAGTGAAATAAGTCAGAGAGAGAGAGAAAAACGCAGAATGGTCTCACTCATCTATGGGTTTTAAGAAAAATGAAAGACACCCTTGTAATAATAATTTTCAGACACAAAAGAGAAAAGAGCTGGAAGTTTCAGCTCACCTCAAAGAGTGATGAGTTTAGTTAGAGAAATAACTACATTTTGAACTGTCCTAATATTGAGAATGTATGAGGGAAATGTAGAGCCTGTTTAGGGTACAGGCGGGGGTTGGGTGGGGAGGAGGGAGATTTGGGACTTGGGTGATGGGAATGTTGCACTGGTGATGGGTGGTGTTCCTTTTATGACTGAAACCCAAACACAATCATGTATGTAATCAAGGTGTTTAAATAAAAAAAAATTAAAAAAAAAATCAAAAAAAAAAAAAAAAGATCAATTACTGTAAAGTATATATTTTAGCTCTTTTAGCCTTAAAATCTTAGAGCATTTATATTTTAAATTAATTTTCTAAGTATGCTATATATATTTCCCATTTTTAATGGGTTTATTTTCTTTGGGTTAAAATATTATTAATAGTGGTTTATCATGTAAATAATTCCAACAGCACACATCACCAATGTACCACCTCAATCTCCCAAAGACCCGAATTCCCCTTCCTTTCACAGACACCCCCAAATCAATAGTGTGAATCAGTTCTTTCATTATGTTACCTTTGACCCTTCGAAGCTGCTATGTGTCTTAAAGGCCAACATCTGAGAGCTATGATTCCTATCTAACCCTTTTCTTCTGACTGATTTCACTCAGCAGGATATCTTCAATTATATACATGAGAAGCCACCATTAATAATATTGTAAATCACAGTACCTCAAAATGTTTAAATGTAAAAAAAAACATGGGAAGATGCTCAATATTCAGAGCACAAAGAGAATGCTAATTAAAATGTTTCAACCCATCGTTATATACATATGCATTCTCAAGTTCAGTTTTCTAACATCTGGCTGCCTTCTTTCCTGCTCATTTATCTTTCTTCAAGTTCTGTGTACATCAAACTTAAGTGTTGTTAAGCACAGCCATTCCTTTTGCATTTAGGAAACTTGCCAGCTACCCAAATCTACAGACACCATTAAAAGATGAGAGGCGAAGCCATCGCATAAAGTAATTGTAACCATGACTCAAGGGACTCATGTGGTACTTTCCCTTTGGGAACTGAATGAAGCAGACAAGATGGGGATAAAATTTGCTTTAGGAACAAATAAAAAAATTGAGATCAACAGTTAAAGTGCTGTAGTTTCAACCACATAAAGATGATTGAATATAAAACTATTGTGCACTGAAGTGAGCAAAACAAATTCAAGAGGAAAAGCAGTTGCTTTAATACAAATTCATGAAGGAACTACAAAAGGCAGCAGAAAGAAAGCTCAGTGAACTTCAGCTCAGATCAGAGCAATACAATTGAAACACATCTCGACCAAGCTGAACTGACTGCTGCACAGCCTTGCAGAGGATCTTTGCATATATTCAAAGAAATCCTTCCCTCTAATAACTCTTCGATAAAGGAAACTTTTTACACAAAAGAAGGCAGAGAATAAGTAAATTCTTATTATGCAAATACTTCAGTGTTCACTTTTATTAGTTTTCCTTGTGATTCTATCTCTATATTCTTTCCCCTTCTGTGCTGCTATTCTACTTTATTTTTTCACTGATTTTCACAGACACCTTCCTCTTTGCCACTGTTGCCACAATCCGCCTTACTGTGATGCTCTCACACTTTAAACTGTGGTGCTCAGTGAGAAGTCATACATCAGGTTTCAGAACTAGTGTATTTAACTGCATGTTCATTGAGGTTGCTCTGATTTAGTTGTGATGGCTGCAGACTCATTCATGGTGGTGGTGACATGTCAGCTCTCAGTTGAGGGACACAAGATGTAGATATGTGGCAAGCCAGGGGTTCCTATGGCATTCACCATGTAGTTACACAGATGCAAGTAGAGTTCACACTTCCTGGCCTTGATGTTTGAATATCTTTTCGCAGTTGCTGGGATCACTGGGGGTTCAACTCCTTTTTATAAAGCTATTGCCTGAAAGTTACTTGCAGCACTGAAACTCTCAAACAGCAGAGCTTCAAGGACCATGTTTGCTGATATGGGGTTTTGAATTTGTGACAACCCACTAACAAAATAGTTGCTCTAATCCACAGCTGTTTTAGCCACTGTGTAATCTCTCTTTTCTTTCAATGCAACAGGTAATTGTCAACATAGCCTTTGTTTCAATGAAAAAAAAATTCTTGGTGCTCAAAGAATTCTACATTACAAGATATTTTTTGTATTTATTATTTTTATTTAAACACCATGATTACAAACATGACTGTAATTGCATTTTAGTAACAAAAAGAACACCCCTTCATCAGCGCAACATTCCCACCACCAATTCACCCCATATCCCTCCACCTACACCCCCTGCCTGTATTCGACATAGACATTCTACTTCTCTTAATTATTAACATTGTCATGGTAGGGGCCAGAGAGATAGCATGGAGGTAAGGCGTTTGCCTTACATTCAGAAGGATGGTGGTTTGAATCCCGGCATCCCATATGGTCCTCCAAGCCTGCCAGGAGCGATTTCTGAGCGTAGAGCCAGGAGGAACCCCTGAGCGTTGCTGGGTGTGACTCAAAAACAAAACAAAAAAAACCTCATTGTCATGGTAGTTGTTAGTGTTCTAACTGCACTCACCCCTCCTTGAGGTGAGCTTCATATTGAGAGCCAGTCCTTCTGGCCCTCTTCTTTAGGCAATATTACAATGTCTTTTATTTTTCTTAAAATCCATTGATAAGTGAGACTATTCTGTGTGTCTCTCTCTCCCTTTCACTTATTTCACTAAGCATAATAGATTCCATGTACATCCATGTATAGAAAAATTTCATGACTTTATCTCTCCTGATGGCTGCATAATATTTCATTATGTAGGGGCCAGAGAGATAGCATGGAGGTATGGCATTTGCCTTGCATGCATAAGGATGGTGGTTCGAATCACAGCATCCCATATGGTCCCCCGAGCCTGCCAGGAGAGATTTCTGAGCAGAGAGCCAGGAGTAACCTCTGATCGCTGCTGGGTGTGACCCAAAAACCAAAAATATACATACATACATATATATATTTTTTATTCCATTGTGTATAATATGTACATATTATACATATACATATACATATGTGTATAATATGTTTCTTTAGCCTTTTATCTGTTGAGAGGCATCTTGGTTGTTTCTAGAGTTTGCTATTGTAAATAGTGCTGTGATGAATATAGGTGTGAGGAAGGGATTTTTCCGCCTAGTCCAGCCCTTATGGAAAGCAATATGGAGATTCCTCAAAAACACTGGTAATTGAGCTCCCATATGATCCATCTATACCACTCCTAGGAATATAACCTAGGAACACAAAAACAAAATACAAAAATCCTTTCCTCACACTTAAAAGATAATTGTTAAAGCCACATATATAAATATACATAATAGATATATAATGTTTCATTTAGACTCTAAATAAAATCTAAAATCTAAATTTTAGATTTTTATGCATCTTCTAAGCAATAAAAGCTCGTTTTCCTCCAGAGAAATATGCCATTTAAAATGCTATAAAAATGCTATATAGATTAAATTTAGAGTAAACTGTATTGTAATTGGTAGTGTTAAATACACTATTAATGCACTCTGGAAGTTCTTCATATTTTGAAGAAAGGCATATGTTTCTTAGTAACTTTCCTAATAGTCAATCTGTATAATATGGGCCACATAATTAATAACCCAGAAAATATGCATGTATTTCCATTAGGATATTTTTTAAATATAAAATTTGTAAATACAGCTAAAAATGACAATAGGAAAAAGAAAACTAGAAGGTAAGACATTCTCCAGAACTGTTTTGACCTAACATTTCAGTAACAAGAAAACAAGGGGCTACCTTAAGCCTGAAAGAGATGGGAGTGACACAGCCCCAGAAACAATAAAGGCCCAGTATTAAATTCTCTTTCATATGAACCCTCTCTCCAGGGTACTATGGAAGAAAAGAAGGGGATTTCAATATGATAAAGCATGATAATAAATATGAAAAATGAGTACCTTTTATAATGATAGCCATGATAAAGAAAAGTGCACTATCGGGACCCAAGAGTACAGGAGTAAGACTAGGAATGCAGCTCTAGTGGCCACAATCCTGGTTTGAATTCCCAGCACCACAGATGATCTCTGAATACCAACCATCACGGGTCACTCCTAAACACAGAGGCTCAGAGGAACAGTCTAGTCTTTGAGTGATGTTAACTGTAGCCCAATCTTCCACCCACCCCTAAAAATGTATACTAAGGTAACTAGAAATAAAATGCATTAAAATATCTATAGTTTATATTGGTAGACTTCATTGTAATCAATTTTTTTAAAGTGGAGGGTCATTTACCAAAATAACAGCAAAGCATGAATATATATATATATATATATATATATATATGTAATATAAATGGTTCATGCTTCAAACAGGTTCATGCTTAATTGGACTAAATGATACATGGACAGAGAAGTTTGAATCTCTAGAGATAGCCAAATAAAACTTTTTTTTAATGTGAAGAAAATAATAGGTCTGAGAATGTACTCCAGGAGCAGCAGCTATGGTTTGATTCCTGGTACCACATGGGCCCTGACCATCACCAGATGCACCATCCCCCCCAACAATAAGAAAATGTAGTAAAATACCTATTACTTAAATAGCCCTAATATAATTCTAAACAAAAATTTATGCTTCTTACACCAATATTTAGAATTACCAAAGATAATTTTTAAAAGATCTGGAATGATTACACACAGAAAAAAAAAATCAGATTTGGAATAACAAGAGAGGCTGATTTGCCTACTGCTGTTTGTGTGCTTCCTTTATCCTACCTTACTGGGAAATTACTTCCTTGTATATTAGTAAATAACCTTTGTTCTAAGAACATACCTAACAAATAAGGAAGCAAGGAACAAAAGTGTGTACAATCCTTGAAAGAAAGAAGTTAAACGTCAGTCAAGGTAGATATGATATAAAAAGAGGAGTAAAAGATCCTAGGTATTTGGTTGGTGGTGAGGTGAGGAACTGTACATTAACACCATAAATATGAAGACGATTGTGACCACTTTACTGAAAACTATAATTTTAATATATCAAAAATTCTAGTTAAAGTCTAAGAACTCGTTTCATCATCTGATTTTGGTAAGTCCCTATCAGCTGCAAATACCTGTTAGTAATGCAAAAGCTACTGATGAAAAGTAGTGAAAGGCTTAGTCAGATTTTTGAGAATATAAAGTCAGTTGAAATCTGAAACAAACAGCCCTCCTCGGGAGTGCATGCAAGCTCTGTCCAGGGGAGCCTTCCACCTAGTACAAAGATCAAAAGGTGGCCTTTTTTCCATTTGTTCAAGGAAGTATACAATTTAAACACACAGCACCTGCCTTTGCATAGGGAAATGACAGATTGCAAACTTCATGCAGGACAAAAAGGAGAACAGCAGAAACAAACCTAAGGCCCAGCTGCCTGCAGACCACTTCTGCATCTGCATCATCCCACTGGTCATCACACACAGTGCCCCACTGACCAGCGTGGTAGAGCTCCACTCGGCCTTCATATGTGCTGCTCCCACCAGCAAGGCGGATGACTGGAACAGCTGGACCTGGGGATAGAGGAATTAGAGACACATTAGGCCTACATCTTTATACTGAGTGATAAGATTATGATGTTTCCTTGCCCTGCTCAGTAGTTAAATAGTATTTATTGAGGAACATCAGTGATTTTGAAATATCCACACTTATCTAGTGTCTATTAATGCAATCATGAACAATTAAAATATTCTAAATAAAATTATGTTTATATAAATAGCTCTTTTTGTTTGTTTGTTTTGGGGTCATACCTGACAGCGCTCAGGGGTTATTCCTGGCTCTATGCTCAGAAATTACTCCTGGCAGGCTCAGGGGACCATGTGGGATGCCGGGATTTGAACCACCAACCTTCTGCATGAAAGGCAAACACCTTACCTCCATGCTATCTCTCCGGTCCATATAAATAGTTCTTAAGAGGAAGTAGTCTACACTAACTTTTTTCCCCCAACAATCTCAGAAACCAAAGCAGACATATTCAAAACTGCAGCTTGCTGGAAACACATTTTATTTTTATGACACTGTAGTGGTGATACTGATTTTGAATTTAAAGTAACTTGTACAATGACAATAGGTAACTAATAGGGGCCGGAGAGATAGCATGGAGGTAGGGTGTTTGCCTTGCATGCAGAAGGACGTGGTTCGAATCCCGGCATCCGAGCCTGCCAGGAGCGATTTCTGAGCATAGAGCCAGGAGTAACCCCTGAATGCTGCCGGGTGTGACCCAAAAACCAAAAAAGAAAAAAAAAAGGTAATTAATAAAAATGGTACTATATGTCTGTGACATGATAGTTTTCAGAACAGTTTTTAGAACTTAGTATTTATCGATTCAAGTTTAAGTTAGCAAGTTAGTAAATATCATGGCCAGTACCTTCAACAATCAATACTGAAAATTCACTTGTGTGTGAACTAACCTATTAGTTTCTTCAGATAAGAAATACCAAAGGTTTTCCTTTCCAGTTTAGTTTTTTATATATAGATATATATCAACACCCTGCTTTGGTCATTTTTAGTTTCTAAGCTTTTCTCTCTTTACTCCTACTCTTTTTCACTAGAGTTCTTCTTTGTCCCCCAAGCACTAGAAGTGTGTAGAGCTATTCTCTCTGTTTGGAATAATGATCCCCATCGTCTTCATGTAGCTTCTTTCTCAGATATCTGCTCTCGACTTGGAAACATCCTTTCAACAGGAGGCTTGTCCTAACTCCACTAGCAAATAACAGCACCCAAAGACATTGCTATGCCATTGCTGAATCTTGCATTTCCTTTTGAGTATTCATCTTATCTAAAATCATATTGATTTGATGACTTGTCTCAGCATCTGTGAACAAGAACTGAAGACAAAGACAGTGCCTTTCCCTATTCCTTGTGTATCTCTAGTACTTCAAATCACACCCTAGCAATGGTCCTCAAACTACAGCCCGCGGACCACATATTGTATTTATTCCCATTTTGTTTCTTCACTTCTAAATAAGATATATACAGAGTGCATAGAAATTTGTTCATGATTTTTGCTTTTACTATAATCTGGCCCTCCAACAGTCTGAAGGACAGTGAACTGGCCCCCGGTTTAAAAAGTTTGAGGACCCCTGCACAGCCTAGCGCTCTCCAGAATAAGGAATAATAATGAACAATAGCCATTCATACAATTCTATTTAACAAACACATGAGGACAAATACATATAAACAAAAACATATGTACAAGGAGCTACAAGACAGATTCTTCCATCCAATTCAATGCCAACATGTGTTGATAAAATAGTAAAGAAAACACTGTGCAGACATAGAAGTGTTCTGCTCCCTACTGTGACAGTTAGGATATCTCTGAAGAAGCTGGACTCTGAAGAGGGTCAAGGGTAATAAATGGGACTTCAGAAATCAAACAGGAGAAAGTGCTATTTACGTAAAAGAATAAAATTATTGGGGATTCCATTACCAAATGCTAATAATTTGTCCACATAAAATATATTTCTAGGGGCCGGAGTGATCGCACAGCAGTAAGCCATTTGCCTTGCATGCAGCCAACACAAGAAGGATCCTGGTTTGAGTCCCAGCATCCTATATGATCCCCTGAGCCTGCAAGGAGCAACTTCTGAGCACAGAGCAAAGAGTAACCCCTGAGCACCACCGGGTGTGACCCCAAAACCAATATATATATATATATATATATATATATATATATATATATATATATACACATATATATATATGTATATATATGTATATATATATATCTAGATCCTCCACAGTGTAAGTGACTATTTCTAAGTGGTACCTGGATATTTATATTTATATTCAAATGTCATCATTGAGTTTTGCAGCAGATTTGGGTCAGCAAATATGTATGTATAGATACTCATGTTCTAACTTCTGCTATCTAATTTACTTATATAAGCCACTTAACACTTATAGTTTATAAAATAAAAAGATGAGTTTAGTAAGCATAATTTTATACTTCTCAATATTAAATACCAGCTCTTTAAAATTGACTGAAAGTAATAAACAAATGTGCATGTTGTTATGATATTTCTTTTCTTTTTAATAAATTTGGAAAACTAAAATTCAAAAATATTTCTTAATCTATATTATAGTCTCCTGCCACTATCTGACCTAGTAATGTTGGAGGAATAAAAGAACAAATAGTTTTAAGAGAAAGTACAAAATCACCTATTGTCTAGGACTGTTATGGCATATTATTTTACATGTGTAAATGTTATGCATTGTTTTAAAACATGTGGCTTTTTTCTGGATGTTGAAATAATTAGAAAATATGGAAAAGTATGGGTCAAATTTGAGTCAACATCCCACATCCTCTCAACAAACATACAAAATACAGAATACAGTGAAGCAGTGGACTCATGTTTACCTTATGAATAAATAGAACTCCCAGATGCTTTTACTTGCATTGTCATTTTCTATTTTGTGACTATTTGAAATGTAACAAGGTGACAAAAATATTGAATTTACTTTTCAAAATAATCTATTAAAATATATTTTAATTTAATATTTAATCTATTAAAAGTCAAACATTTTGCGTTAAGATGTACTCAGTATATTCTGATTTGATCTATTTGTTTTTAAATTCCCATTTAATCTTCTAGAAGAGAAACTGTTTTCCTTCTCACTTCTATGGCTGAGAAGATAGTTCATGAGGCTAGAACACATTCTTTACATGTTGGAGTCTTGACTTGATTCCTGGCATCACATGGTCTCTTGTGTACTACAGGAACCAATTCAGAACCAGAAGCAGTAGATCCTTAAAACAATTAAGTGTGGAACAAAAGTCACATCACTCATCCAAGAAAATAATGGGAACATTTCATGTTTCAAATTTATCTCAACCTTCATATTTTTGTATATGTCCTTGAATTTATCTCTGCAGCTAAATTTTAAACAGATAGATTATAAAAAACGAAGTTAATAAAAATAAATATTATGAAGCGAAAATTATTGTTATCAATATATCATTTAATTTAATCAGGTAGAACACAGAATACAAACAAAGCTTTACAAAAATAAGATTTAAATTCATCTAATTCACATCATCTTTAGGAAAGCATCAACAAAAAATGTACTAACCAAGAAAAACATTATCCAAGGTCAAGAGTCAATGAGAAAAAAGAAAAGACTTAGAAGACATGAAGATGCAGCATGCACCACCACCAACCCCATCCAAAGAGGACTGCAATTCTCACGTGTCTAGACCAGAGGATCTTCCAACCTTTGCCAGAAATGACTCTAATTGGGTCCTTTGAATTTATGGTGGTACCGTCTCTATTTCTCTCAAAACTTGCACTAGAATAAAAACCAGTGCCTGGACTAACTGTAATATTCCCAGGTCTGGCACATCAGTTTATGCTGCTATTTCCAAGGAACATGCAAAATTGACATACTGGTTTACAGTGTGGTAGACTCAAATCAACTGACACTTTAAAATATGCCATAGTCTATGATATTGTATTTCTGAAGGTTGTCATCTTATAAGTCAACATAAAATAGGGGGAACAAGTAATAAGTAGATAGAGTTTTTACAAATATGCCACAATCCCCAGGAAACCTATCGGCCATTGTAAAAGGCAACTGTTCCCTTCTCCACTTACACTCCTACAAACATGTATGCATTTGAGTACTGGAATTCTGCTAATCACTTCATGCCTAGTAGATGATACTTGGAAGGTGCCCTTAGCAATTTAATTTTATGACATGTGTTATCTATAACTCCAAGGTGAACACTGGTACCATGCCTGTAAAATGAAAAATATCAAGTTGCTGCAGTATTTTATACTTGGTCTCAAGATGATTTTTCCATCTGGATTCCATCATGATTGTCAATTAACAAAATAAATGTTTCATTATAGTATATAATATTTTTGTCATTAATTCAGTGGAACAGAAAATATTAAATGTGAGAGCATTTGAAATTCAATTGGAATTTAAACTGCTAGACATACTTCTATTGATGTCTATTGAATCAGACTGTAGAAAATTATGTTCAGACTTCTGTCTGTAGTTAAGCTCCTTCAGGAAATAACTAAACTAAAACTTTTATCATCTGGGATCATGTTGAAAGCACAATGAAAATCAAACAAAAGAATAAATATTTCTTTTACCATGGGAAATGCTACACGTGACAGAAGCTACCATCTTCTGTGGACACACCCACCCTGCCAGATGTCTTTTTCACATAGCGCTATATATTTTTTCTATCTCCTTGGCAACGAACATTGCTCCAATAAATAGGAATAAGGCCCAATGCAGAAAACGAGATTTGTTTTGCTATTCTTTTCCCTTTGGAAGAATACTGATCAATGTTAGGGACATGTTTAGCAAATGTAGTCAAATTTATTTGGTCAACATTAGAAAATAGAAGAAATCAGTAAAGATGCACATAGAGAAAGAAACAGAAAAACACCACAGATCAGATAAGTTTTAAAGAAATCAGGACATCAGATCGAAACCTGGGATGACTACATTTGGCAATATATTTTTCATCAATGAAAAGGTATTAGCGTGCATGTCACAATATCTAGTGCCAATAAGCATAGTCTCTATCTATGACTGATTTTAGAAGATAATGGACAAATAGTACAGTTTCAAGACAGAAATGAGTCCTCAGTGGAAAAAGTGCATCATGTGGCCCAATGAAATTTGGATTCCTGTCTGGACTTAACTCAAAGCTATAAGTGTCTCTAAGGAAAAGTCTGAATACTTGAAGATTCTTTTCTGTTTCAAACTTCTAGGGTAATATTTTCTTTTTTTTTTTTTTTTTTTTTTTTTTTTTTTTTTTTTTTGGTTTTTGGGTCTCACCCGGCAGTGCTCAGGGGTTACTCCTGGCTCCAGGCTCAGAAGTCGCTCCTGGCAAGCATGGGGGACCATATGGGACGCCGGGATTCGAACCGATGACCTTCTGCATGAGAGGCAAACGCCTTACCTCCATGCTATCTCTCCGGCCCCTAGGGTAATATTTTCAAAATTATTATTAAAAACACACCTAAGCAAGCTAATATCAAGAAAGGCAACCCATTCACAGCTTTTAAAAACTTAGCCTTTAAAAGATTAAATGCCTGATTATCATGGTAATCTTTAGCATTTTTTCTATATAGTATTTAAAAACCAAAAGGGGCCAGAGTGGGCCCGGAGAGATAGCACAGTGGTGCTTGCCTTGCAAGCAGCCGATCCAGAACCTAAGGTGGTTGGTTTGAATCCTGGTGTCCCATATGGTCCCCCGTGCCTGCCAGGAGCTATTTCTGAGCAGACAGCCAGGAGCACCGCCGGGTGTGACCCAAAAACCAAAAAAGGGGGGGCCAGAGTGATAGCACAGTGGCTTTGCACAGGGCCAACCAGGAATAGACCTGGGTTTGATTCCTGGCATAGCATATAGTCTCCCGAGCCTACCAGGTGTAACCCCTAAATGCTGCTGGTGATGTCCCAAAAACAAAAAATAAATATAAATAAATAAATAAAAACCAAACAGTAGATATTTAAGGTATAGCTGAAGGAACAATATATCTTAACAACAAAGAAGATGAGTTACTCTGTTCTTGTTTTGCAATTCTTAGGTTTTTTTAAAGAGCTACCAAGAGCATAGATAAACAATATATTTGCTTATGTAAACTTTATAAATGTAGGTACAATAAATGGCTATATTTGTTCAACTGTAGTTCTTGGCATCACACTACAGCTCACATTTCAACAACAATGTTCTTATGTTTAAAGTCTAAGTCTCATAGGAAATGTGATTCTTTTCTAAATTTCAGGTACAATGAAGTTTCCTAAGAAATGTCTATCTGGGGCGGGAGAGATAGCACAAGCAGTAAGGCATTTGCCTTAGGCACGGAAGGACAGTGGTTCAAATCCCGGCATTCCATATTGTCCCCAAGCCTTCCAGGAGCGATTTCTGAGCATAGAGCCAGGAGTAACCCCTGAGCGCTGCCGGATGTAACCCAAAAACAAACACACACACACACACACACACACACACAAAGGAAAATATTGTAGCAGACTGAAAGACGTGCAGTTTGCAAATATTTTGGAGTAGTAATAAGTTACAGATAATATCTAATATGAGAATACAAATGAAACTGCTGTCTTATTTATTTTCTCTAATTAGCAAGAACATTAATTTACCAGCTTTCTCTTGCCTGAGAGAATGTTGAATAATGAGTATTCAATAAAAGCAAACTATGAAGACTTAAGTTTTACTCAGACTTAAGGTGCTATTAAAACATCTAATGGGGTTAATGTAGTTAATTAATTAACCATTAAAACCATTAAAACTAGACCCAGATGAAAGGAGTAAGGCTAGAAACGCACAGCTCAGGAATACTGATCACTGATTCAGGGGTTACTCCTGGCTCTATACTCAGAAATCGCTCCTTGCAGGCTCAGAGGACCCTATGGAATGCCAGAATTCGAATCACCATCCTTATGCATGCAAGGCAAATGCCTTACCTCCATGCTATCTCTCTGGCCCCCAACAATATATTTTCCATGTTTTTCACAGATTTCTGGTGATAAAAGCCAAGAAAAACATATGGCATGTGTACTTGAGTTGGGGGTTGGGTGGGGGAAAAGACAGACAACCAGGTTAAGAACTACCACAAAACAAACATTGTTATTCAAAATTGAGCTTCCTATAACAGGGAAAACTAGGCACAAAGGAGGAAAGGCTTGCAGGCAAAGCATATACTCTTTACCTGGAAGATCCAGCAGTTGCTCCAGAGGATGGTAGGACACCACCATCTCTCACAGGACTCCCTTAGAGCTATAAAGATTGTCCCTCTACATACTCAAATGAACTTGTATGGCTAAAAGTAGAAAGCAAAAATGAAGCACAGCAACCTAGCACTGCTTGCACTACTGCAAAGTATTTCTCAGAATTAAATGCTTTTCTTCTTAGGATACAGCAACTGCTTCTGTTAAAAACAAACATCGGAGCTGGTTATATACCACAGAAATTAGAGCACAGGCTAGGAATCACCCCATTTCCATCCCCAACAACACATGGCTCCAGAACACATGAGTAAGGCCTAGCATTGCAGGGTTCAGGCAGCACCTCATCCTCAACAGGCCCTCTCCATTAACTACCTGCCCACGGACTAAGAATCGCTAGGAGTGACCCTCGTGTCCCACTGATCACTGCTTATAAGTCTACTATCCCAAAATAAAGGCCAAAAGGTGATTTTAATTTTGTTTCACTCGGCATTTTCCCATTTCTAGTCAGCAAGAGTAGTAGTAAGTCAAAGATAGGTATGTGTTAGAATCAGGGGTCTCGAACTTGCAGCCCGTGGGCAGCAAAAGGCCCTCCTCCGTACAACATTTTGTGGCCCTGCCCTAGAGGAATCTTTTTTTGTTTTGTTTTGTTTTGTTTTGTTTTGTTTTAGTTGTTCGGGTCACACCTCCCAATGTTCAAGGCTTACTACTGACTTTGCACTCAAGGATCACCCCGACTTTGCCTCCTGCGGCCCCCACGTAAATTGAGTTTGAGACCCCTGTTAGATAATTCATTCCTGTTCCCATGGGCCCTTTCTTTATATTCCTGTTGTGATAAGTGAGAATAAAGAAGATGAAATGTTTCCAAGGCAGTAATGGGTATAGCCTATTACTCTTAGATACCTGGTGAAGGATGGGGGACTCACCCCAATGGCACCTGTTGACATACTAGTGATGCATTAGGGTCATCCCATTTGTTGCTACATATTCTGCCCCTAATACCATTAGCATCACTGTGCATATTCTGCCACAGTGCCTTCCAATTCAGTTATGCCATTAATAAGTCACACTGACTGACCCTATAATGGGAGGAAATTCCCACATTCTTTAATAACAAAGAATCATTTGAACAAATGGGAGACACTCCTCAGCTAATAGGGTTGGTGAGTCAGAACAGTCTAGCTTCTGCTGCTCATAGCATGTGCTTCTATCTTGCAGTAAAGATCTAGGTTGGGCTCCCCTTTTCCTTTTGCCAAATATCAATATCAAATATGATATCAATACTAATTGCACTTTATTTTCTATTGAGGCAACCAAATAATCCAATGATAATTTTTATTTTTGCTCATAACCTGGCTCTGTGTTCACAGATCAACCTGGCGGGAAATGGGGGAACCATATGGAGTACAGTGACCAAACCCAATTTGGACTATCCACTGTACTACCTCTTTGCCCCAATTGAAATTTTAAGAAAGGAAACTAGAAGAGTGTGATTAATACCTGATATCGATCCCAGGCATGAAATTATCTCACACATGAAGCTCTTATCATTTGTGACTCACCTCCCATTTGTGACTCACTGGAAGTTATAGGACAAGAAACACAGAAAAAAAATTCAATTTTCTGATTATAAATTAGCTGTTATTAACTAGATATACCTTTTATCTAACTTGCTTCTCCAATAACCAAGAGTACAACCACAAACCTAAAGTGAAATTTACCAAAATGCTAAAACTCCTGTTAGTCATTTCAAAGATGTGTTAGTGCTGAATATATTACCTAATATTAAGCCTAAGGAAAACTGATACTAGTCAGAGAGGCTTGGTGTAAATCAATGTTCCCACAAAGTCACATCCCTTATTATCATCTCTACTTAGTTATTCCATAGTGTATGACTTGAGCCATACATAAATTTCAGTTTAGTGACACTTTGGATGACCTCTATTCCATAGGAAACAATGGATAAAGTCCTCCCCCAATTTTTTTTTTTTAATTTTTGGACCAAACCCTGCAATGCCCAGCAACAACTTTTGGCTCTGTGCTCAGAAACCACTCCTGGTAGGCTGGGGACCACATGGAATGCTGGGGACTGAAACTGGGTAGGCCACATGTAAGGTAAATGCCCTACCTGCTGTGCTATCGCTCTGGTACCTCCCCCAAATTTTGACATGTTTTCATAGTTCAAAGCTATTATGTGTGGCTTTAAATGTTTTTCTAGTGACCATGCAGAAAGATGGCAGTTTGAATCCCGGCATCCCATATGGTCCCCCGAGCCTGCCAGGAGCAATTTCTGAGCGTAGAGCCAGGAGTAACCCCTGAGTGCTGCCGGGTATGACCCAAAAACAAAAACAAACAATAAATAAAGAAAGAAATAAAATGTTTTTCTAGGGGCCGGAGCGATGGCGCAATGGTAGGACATTTTCCTTGCACACAGCTGACCCAGGACATACCACAGTTTGATTCCCCCATGTCCCATATTGTCCGGCAAGCCAGGACTGATTTCTGAGCACATAGTTTGGAGTAACCCCTGAGCGTCACCAGGTGTGGTCCCAAAACAAAACATTAAAACAAAAAATTAAAAGTCTTCCTAGAAATTTGATTAACATATTTTCTATTTATTTAATTTGCACTGGTCCAGTCATCTAGGAAAAATATTTTATATACATCACCCTTTATAATTAATGGTTTGGGGGTAAAAATACCATTTCTCATGACAAAGGATCATCTAATCTAAATAAAAGGTAACAATATGTGGACAAAACTATGCACTACAAAATTCTGATTATTCAGAGGAGTATATGAAATGGGTCACTCATAAGACAGGTGAGCCTAAAAATCATTCATAAATTCTAACCCTCATATATGTAGATGAAGCAGGAAGAAAGCCTATTGTCTAGTTCCTTGACACATGTGAATCAAAGGGCATTTGGGGAAAATGGGTTTGTAAATTGCTCATTTCATTGCTCCAAGATACTAGGGTACTTTTTCTTTGCTCTGAGCTAAGGAGTGACTTCTGACAGTTCTCAGGGAATAATATGCAATATTTGGTGTCAAATCAAGTCAGTGAGATTCAATGCAAGGGCCCCAACCTCTGTACTAACTTTCTGGCCCCAACAGAAGAGCATATTTTTTAATTATATCTAAATTAACTGAGCTTAACTACAAAAAAATTATCCAAAGAGAAAATATTTTTAGTTGGAAAAAATAGAAGTCCTCTAAAGAGACACACATAACACTCTATCACAAAGATCAGAAGTTTATTCCAATTCAGAAAACTTGTTTACACTTCAAATTTTATTTGAAATGATATCAAACATTTATTATTTCCTTATTAACTCTACTCTGACCCCATCAAATTGCTCATGTCAAGAGATAGAAGGTCTAATCATAAACTGGAAATCTACTTACACAAATTAATTTAAAATAAAACACAAATTTCACTTTTTTGTCTTAATTTTTGGGTCATAGTTTTTGGCGCTCAGAGGTTACTCCTGGCTCTGCACTAAGAAATCACTCCTGGCAGGCTTGGGGGACCCTATAGGATGTGCGAATCAAACCTGGGTCTACCATGTACAAAGCAAACACTCTACCCACTGTACTATTGCTCTGGCCCCGAAACACAAATTTCAAACCTAAGTTTCTTTTTCATTTTTTGGGGGGAGAGGGGGCGGGGGGAATCACACCCAGCAACATTCAGGGGTTGCTCCTGACTCTGTGCTCAGAAATCACTCCTGACACTGTCAGGGGACCATATGGGATGCCAGAAATCAAACCTGGGTCAGTTTTGTGCAAGGCAAACACCCTTCCTGCAATGCTGTTGCTCTGGCCCAAACCCAAGTATCATCTAAGAAGAAAAACACTGCCTAAATAAAACACAGGCACACACCACTATCAATAAAAAACGATGCATGCATATCACCCACATAATTAATGTATTTAGAGATAAGGAGGCAATGTGTAAAGTGCAATTGTTAACAAAGATTTAAATGGTAATGACAGGATTAGAATCAGTCTCCAAGTCAACTATCAGCTTCACCATCTTTTCTCAGATGCTCCAAACAGGCTGTGAAAGCCTGGATTCTTTTAGCTGTATCAGCTATCTGGCAAGAAACATGATGTTTGCATCCAATTTTCCTTTAACAAATGAATACAAATATTTGCAGTTCTGGAAAGGCAATTTGCATGTCAATGACTAATGAATTCTCTGTCTGAATCTACTCCCTACACAAAAGTCAGAATATACAACTTCCTAGCAGTGTTCCTTTACATCTTTACCCCTTTTTCCTCTCTACGTAGCTCCAGTAAAGAAAAAAAAAACAGGCCCGGAGAGATAGCATAGCGGCGTTTGCCTTGCAAGCAGCCAGTCCAGGACCAAATGTGGTTGGTTCGAATCCCGGTGTCCCATATGGTCCCCCGTGCCTGCCAGGAGCTATTTCTGAGCAGACAGCCAGTTGTGACCCCTGAGCACTGCTGGGTGTGGCCCAAAAAACAAATAAACAAACAAACAAAAAAAAAACAAAGAAAACACATTAAAAAATGTCTTTCTTGGTTTTGCTTGCCATTATGGTTTGGTTTAGGGCAGTGGCCGGCAACCTGCTACTCATGAGCCACATGTGGCTCTTTAAACTTTTAATTTGGCTCTTCTGTGTGCTCCAGGAGTCAAGACTCTGCTCCTAGCCTCTGTCAGTGCGCGGCATGTGTGGCTCTCAAAATAAATTTCAATCGTGGTTTTGGCAAGATTTGGCTCAGTTGAAAAAAAAGGTTGCTGACCACTGGTTTAGGGGACCACACCCCGTGATGCTAAGCCAACCTAGTTTCAATACTCCGCATCACATACTGATCAAAGAGCACCATCAAGAGTGATTCCTATAGCATGCACAGCTATAGGTAACCCCTGAGCATTGCCAGGTGTGACCCCCAAAATTAATTGTTACAGTTGTTATAAACAACTCTACTAACAGATAAAAATTTCACAAAAAGATTTTTGAGAAAGGTTGGATCTCAAACCATTTTACCCATTTCAATCAACATAAGATCATTTAGAGATGACAGCTGATCAGATAAATTCTGGCCTTGTGGCCTGAGAGATAGTACAGTAGGCTGAGCCCAGCACCCAGATTTGAATCCCAGCGCTCCCAAAGCCTCACTAGGAATGGTACCCTGAGCAGTTAGAGCGACGAGTAAGCCCCAAAAGAGCACAAGTAGGTATGGCCCTCAAAATAAACACAAGACAGATTCTAAACACAATGTTTTTCAGGGTTGTTTACATGGGTTTTCTTTGAAGGATGGGAGATAGAGGGGTGGGGTTACATCCAGGGATGCTCAAAAGCTACTCCTCCCTCTGTGCCCTTGGCTCATTCAAGGACCATGTGTCATGCTGGGCTCAATCATAATCAGCTGCATGCAAGGCAAATATATTAACTCCTGTCCTATCTCTTAAGAATCATATTTTCCTAATACTGTATTGTTATGAATTTAATTAGATCACCCTTTCCCTTCCCATTGGCAACCACATTGTGGAAGTGCTAACCCCCAATACCTTAGAATCAGACTCTATTTGGAAAGAGATCTTTACAGACAATCAAATTAAAATGAGGTCATCAGAGTGGACTGTAATCCAATATGCCTATATTCTTACTTTAAAAACAGAGAAATTTGGAAACGGAAAATGATGAGAACAGCAACTGAAGCTCTTCAACCCAAGGAAACATCAGGAGCTCTGGAGATTTCTGGAACAGATCCTCCTCTAGTGCTTTCCGAGGAAGCTTGGCCAGTTCGGAATTCTGATTTGGGATTTCTAGCCTTCAGAACCATGAAACAGTAAATTTCTGTGGTTAAGACCACTCTGGGGCTGGAGTGGTGGTGCAAGCAGTAGGGCATTTGCCTTTCACATGCTAACCTAGGACAGACTGCAGTTTGATCCCCCAACGTCCCATATGGTCCCCCAATCCAGGAGCGATTTCTGAGCGCATAGACAAAAGTAACCCTTGACCATCACCAGGTATGGCAAAAAAAAAAAAAAAAAAAAAGACCACTCAGTCTGTGGTGCTCATTACTGCAGCCTTAGTCAACTAATGGAGCCATTATGGAATTATTCCCTCTGTGGATAGCAAACAAAACCTTCTTTCTCATACTCCATACTGTGAAGAGGACCAGAACAAGAATAATAAGAGTTGGCTATGTTTCTCCTTTAAATCCAGCATATTCCATAATAAAATCAGCTTATTCCAAAATAGGCCAAATGAAAAGATAAGACTTACTTAATGAGCTAATAAAATGTACTTCCAGAATTGTAGTATTATAGTCTTAGGGGAAAGAAAAATATTCCAATTATAGTATCTTTTAAATAAAATTAATAAATAATTCTAAAGATTTTAAATCAGTCTAATAAATGACTAAAAAAATTAATGTCACACAAATTCTTTTTAAGTCTATTGCTGAACTTCATAGAGACACAAATTAATTTTAGTCATTTCTATTGTTCCAGTAGAATCAGAAATAATATATGCTGGTGACATCAAGCTATTTTTCAGATCTATGACAAAAACATACTTAAAACTAAAAAATTGATAGAAGCTGTGAGATTGTACAGGGATTAGGGCACTTGCCTTACACATAGCCACACAGGGACTAAAATGGTCCCTTGAGCCCCACTAAGAGTGAACCCTGAGCCAGGACTAAGCCCTGAGCACTGCCAGATCTGACACAAAACAAAACAAAAAACTAAAAGTTATACGTGATTTAGGTTTATGATTCACTAAAGGGCATAAAAAACAAGTCATTTGGGGGACAATTCCATATATGGTTGACAAATGAATTATAATCCTATGTTATACTAAAAAAATTGGGAATAAATTATTTTCTATGTTGACTATAAACTACATAAAAAATTTACATGGTCTAAAAAGGAATGAAATTGAAGAACTATAAACTCACAAGTTTAGTAGGGAATGCTACGTTTATGTTCTTCCTATGTTCTACTTAACATTACTAAAATATACTACTTTTATTCATTATTCTATATGTACCTGTAATTAGCAGCAGTTTTAGCCTTGTGAAATAATTGTATTCAAATGATGCCATGTCAGAATGAAATCAAATTACATTGTAAGATATGGAGCATTCCCCTGAACCTACCTTTAACTGAACTATATTTGCCTCCATTAGTTCACATCTATAATTCATATTAACTGTTCATTTATTATTCATATAGCTATCTTTTGTCTTGAGAAAAACCATCCAAATTGCTCTGTGAGGTTTTCTTTGAATAAGCAACTCTACATTTACATTGGCCTTATTAGAATTTATAAATCATATCAATTGTTCTTTGATTCAAACATTATACAAAACAATGCAAATTGAGATTCTAAGGATTGGGGCCGGAGAGATAGCATGGAGGTAAGGCGTTTGCCTTTCAGGCAGGAGGTCATCGGTTCAAATCCCGGCGTCCCATATGGTCCCCCGTGCCTGCCAGGAGCAATTTCTGAGCATGGAGCCAGTAATAACCGCTGAGCACTGCTGAGTGTGACCCAAAAACCACAAAAAAAAAAAAAAAAAATCTAAGGATTAAGGTTAAATAGATCAATAGTGCATACAATATACCCTAACAGATAATTTCACAAATTATGTCTTTAAACTATTTATATAAGCAAATGTTATCGCTATGTTATTGTACATCACTGAATAATGAACTTAAACAACCTGAAAGTAATTCTCCCAGTGTAATTATCTCCCAGAATAGGTACCACAGTAAGAAGATAATACTTTGTATTCTACTAACATCTCAACTGAGAATAGCATACAAAACCAGAGGACAGCACTGATTTCTTTCATCTCTGTAGGTTCTGTTCTGAAAGGAAATAGTAAAGATTTAATAAAATCTATCCTTGTTTCATAACAAGAATCAGCATTGTGCACTCCTTGTGTCCTCTGGTCATCTTAATAAAATGTAATGAGGCTGAGTGAGTATGTGTGATTTCATTACTTTGCTGCTTTGTACATAATAAAACTTTTATTGATATTGTGCTGATTTACAGAAAAGTGAGTGTTTGGGGGAAAAAATAGGATGGTAAATAGGCAAAAGCAATCATCCTCTAATTTTCTAACAGCAGTGAGTTCAAAATATGTCTGAGATATTTTTGCTTGTTTCTTTGTATTGAGGGGTAGGTTGGCCACACCCAGAGTCTATTTCCAGGGGATCAAATAAGGATTGTATAGATACAAGCTAAGTCCCTTAACCCCTTTAATTCTATTGTTTGCCATTTGTCACATTTAGTCACCTATTCATAACCATCATTTGTGTTCTCTTCTAAACTTTCTCTGGCATCTGAGCTGACCGCTGTCATACTGTGTGTAAATTTTGTGACAATCTTTTCTTCTCAACATTGCCATAAGCAGTTATTTTCACTTTGATAATCTATACAAGTATCACCTTTTGCTGTGTATGTAAACATTTTATGGGGTTATTATGTTACTAACCCTACCCTGATCGGTGATTGTGCCCTACCCTAGAGTGTGACCTGGCATTCTGCCCCCACCCTAGGGTGGTACCTGATTCTGCTCCCACCATTGGGTGGTACCTGTTTCTGGGGGATAAAAACAAGGGTCTGTGGAAGACGGGGGTGGGGGGGGTTTGCTGGAACTGATGCTGGACTTCAGTCTTGTCCACCAAATAAAGCTAATATTTCCAAAGCCTGACTGTCTGCGAGCTGTTTACTCGCCGTTTCATCTCAGAACCACCGGCAGACGCGTGCTCCGAGCTGGAGGAGAAAGACCTCATCCTCCATCCCTCCATCAGTCAACCTCTTCAGGGGCTGACCTGCAACAATCTTTTTTATTTTAGCTGTACAGTATCTATAAAATGAAGGACTCTGAGCACTACCTTGTTTCTAGATAATTATTTGTTTGCCTTCATATTCACGAACCATATACCTTGTGTAAAGATTGCCCTAATGTACACACATGAACACAGTTAGCTCATGAATATAGTCTCAGATAATAACTGCACAGCTTAATTTCTTTGTCTTCATCTGCACAATAGTGAGGAGTTTGATGATGTCCTAGATTAAAGTATTTTATATCTCCTTTAGTCTGAAAGACAAGTAAATTCAATATTTAAATTATAGACAGGATTGTATCAAATATGGTATTACTTATACATGTTTCCAGCACCTGCTACATAGAATCAAGAAGGAGCTAATTTTTAAAATAAGTGAATGCTAATTAATGAATTAATCTTCAAATACCAGGCAAACTCCTAAGGAAACATCAGCCTGTATACAATAGCCTGTGTACAATAGTGTTCATCCCACAAGATTACCAACTCTTTTTAAATCAGCAGATTTAGATGAGTGGATGCATTGAAACAGATTAGCATGACATAACCCAAAAAATCAGGTTTATGAATCATTTTTTCTAATAAAATATCATTATTTGGGCATCATAATTTATTGTACTTTATTTACAAGATAAGAATCTAGCTGAACTAGAAAGATAGGACAGCCAATAGGGTGTTTGTCTTGTATGCTGCTGACCCAGGTTCAATCGCTGGCATCCCACATATCCCCTAAACCAACCAGGAGTGATTTCAGAAGGAAAGAAGGAGAGAAAAAAGGTCTATAGCACTGCATCAAGCAAGTTGTTCCACCTGCCAAGTTCACTAGAAACTAAAAATAAATGTGTCCCTTCCTAGTCGAAAACCCTACATTAATTTCAGGTAGTAATGGGAAGAGTTAGTTGTTTAAGTCCTCCTGTAGATAGAAATGTGAGAATAGCCTGGCTCATATTCACTTCCTAATCAATTTCTGATAGACTTGGTTGTTATCATCCTATCCTAGACAAAGGAATTAGAACTGGTGATGTTATCTTCTAAAAATAACAAAAATTTTCAATAGGTCTTCGTATGTTTGATCTTTTTTTTTTCTTGGTTTTTGGGCCACACCAGCAGTGCTCAGGGGTTACTCCCGGCTATCTGCTCAGAAATAACTCCTGGCAGGCATGGGGGACCATATGGGACATGGAGATTCGAACCAACCACCTTAGGTCCTGGATCGGCTGCTTGCAAGACAAACGCCACTGTGCTATCTCTCCGGCCCCCTATGTTTGATCTTAAACAAGCAGGTTTCTGTTACAGAATAGTGGCCTCCATGTGTCTACATAAACACAGTAAATTCTAGAGGGACCCTGAAACCCTCCCATGATTCATTGGCTGTGACAGAGGACCTATATAACCAAATAACTTTGGCTGCTCTTTAGAAGTGCAAATTCCTGAGATTTCCTCTTCTGGGCCTGGGACAGTTAGAGCCCAGTCATCTGCATTCTATTGAGGGAGCACTCTCTTTGATACTCAGGAGCTATTACTCTCTTAGGGGCCATGTGGTAACAGGGTAATAGGGTCAGTCATTGTAAGGCAAGCAAACTTAAGCTTTCTATTATCACTCTCTGGCCCAATTGAAGTGATTGTAATGCTCATTATGAAAACTACCATAACTCCCTAGGGTTTTTTGGAGTGGTCCAATCTATTGAATGACTGACTGTTCATTACAAATTTTTGAGGGTTTTTTTTTTTTACCTGCAAGTCATATTTCTTAATCTCAGACACCTGAGCCCCTAGAGTATGCACACCCAGTCCTAACTATCCTGGGCCTGCTACCCCCACCATTCTTTCAAACAGGCTTCAAATAACTCTCCACCAACTTCCTCATTTCTCTCTTTGCAACTAGATATGCAACTCTGGCCTCCAGTTTTATTAAGGGGGGATCTCACAACTATACATTTTCTTTCCTTTTGTCCAAGATTTTTTTTTAAAGAAAAACAAATTAAAAAAAAAAAGAAATGCGTGAGTATTTAAAATTGCAAGGGACTAGAAGTCATATGTACTGGACCAAATGAAATTCTTTTTCCCTTCCTTTCAGATATATCCTCAAGCCCCAAAAGCAGGATCAGTAACAAGCTCAGATATATCTACATGTTTATATAACTAAAGAAATAGAGCAAAATGAGCTGTGAAGTGAAAATGTGCACTCTATTTTAATGTTGTTATGAAAATCGCTGAGAAAGCTAATGTATAAAATGCTTAGCCCAGCCTCCAACACAGAGTGAGAGATGAATAAATTCTAGCTGTTACTACCAAATCAGGTCATTTTGGTCCATGAGCAAAGTGGCAAAAGTATTTTGAATAAAACTATCCCAAAACAGCTTCTTTTGTTTGTTTGTTTGCTTGCTTGCTTGCTTGTTTCATAAGGAACAAAATTCTGGGAATTAAGACTCTTGCTCAACATAGTATAACTACTAACAAAGCCCAGAAAGACCTCCAATATTTTTTAAAGCCCAACTCCACATTTTCTTCACCATTCTATGATTATTTGGTTCACAGTCTCTGTGAAATCAAGAAAATGGTAAGGGGCTGGCGAGGTGGCGCTAGAGGTAAGGTGTCTGCCTTGCAAGCGCTAGCCAAGGAAAGGACCACATGGTCCCATATGGTCCCCCCAAGCCAGGGGCAATTTCTGAGCGCGTAGCCAGGAATAATCCCTGAGCATCAAATGGGTGTGGCCAAAAAAAAAAGAAAATGGTAAGATTCAGGAATGCCTGTCCTTTCAAACCCTATGTCTGATCAGAACAAGATCATGACTGGAAATTCAATCTCTATATTGCCAGCTTTCCTGGGTTATATTTTGGTAGGACTGGAGATGGCCGACACAGTCTTTTGTTTTTGTTCTTGTTTTTTTGTCTTCAACCACTTTATTCCAGAAAGTACTGTACACACAACTATTAAGCAGTGTTTGGAGTCTTGGCTGGTGGGAATTAGCTGTGCACATAAAGGCATCATAAAGAATCTGCATTGTTGTTAGGTGTAAATTCCACACAATAGGGCCAGGATTCAAAAAAACAAGCTATCCAACTTGATCTGAAAAAAGGAACGATGAGGAAGAGAACTGATCATAACTGAGTTTTTTAACGTGAGTTGTTTTATCCCCTTTCAGCATGTATTTATATTTAAGGAAAACATGTGTTTTCTTTCCAGTAGTTCCTATTAATTTTCTATTCTGATCTATTTGTAAAATTGAAAAACACAGGACAATGAAAAAAAAATGTGTGTTTGCTAAACAAAACACCCATGAGGTTTTGCTATAATCTCTTACAGTAAATAATAAGATAATGCTGGGGCTTCTGTTTCATAACACCTTAATTTTTTTATAGCCACATTGGCATTCTGTCTGTGAAACACGAGTATAGCGATGACTTCATTCTCTAGGATGAAGGATAATTGATCTTAACCTTCCCATCACTTTCCTGTAGCTCAAAGCACTACTGCAATTGAAGGCACAGATAAATGACATTTTCTATAGGAAAAGAATGTCATTCTCAGGGTACCTCCAAATTACCCCCCAAAAATACCATACACAATCTAGTTCAGAATTCTAATTCATGGAACCCTATTCTACAGCTTGGATGGAGAGACGCCAAAAAAAATTTTTTAAAGAAAATTCAAAGTTTGAAGGACATAAGATTTTTCATCTTCAGCTGTTGCTGGGGGAGGTGGGTCCATGGAAGTAATATTAAACAGACCCCCTCCCAACCATAACAAATAAAGCACTCAATAGCAGATGGTTAATTTACAATAAATGGATTTCTGTGATATTATTAATTACCCTATTTTCCACGGATAACAGGTGAGGCTAAATAGTGGCATTCTGCTTTGGATCAAATAAAATTGCTTCTTTCTTTTTTCTTTTTTTTGTTTGCTTCTTTCTTAAGAAGATTACTCATACTATCTCTCTCTCTCTCTCTCTCTCTCTCTCTCTCTCTCTCTCTCTCTCTCTCTCTCTCTCTCTCTCTCTCTCTCTCTCTCTCTCTCTCCCCCCCCCCCCCCACTCCCTTTATCCTTTGGTGACACGAACCAAAACGTAAACACCATTTGACAAGTTGTATTTCGGTTCTGAAATTCTGCTGCACCTTTTCAAGTGAGAATGAAGAGTGTGAGAAATGCATATTTCTTTCTTCAATAACTGGGAGGTGAGGAAGGTGACTGGTGTCATGGAAGACTTAAATGTCCCTTTCCTGAACCAATCAACAAAAAACTGTCTCTTATTATCCCTTTGCCTTTCGTGTCAAAGTGGTAACACCCTTCCGGGAGAGCTCATCTAGGCTACACACATCCACCCGAAGTACTCAATCACTCTTAGTGCTCAGAGGCCAGAACAGTTAGTTCCTTACAGTGAAATCATCTCCCCCGGACAAAGCAAAGCCCGGTTCCTCGGCTGATCAAAAGTCAAGGTTTCAGAGGACCCGACAAAGAACTCCTCGGCCGTCCCTTATCACTTCGCAGCCAGGGCAATGCCAACCTGCCACTCCCGCCCTCCCTGCCCTCCGCTCGCGGTCCCTCTGCCTCGTCCAGCAGCCGCTCACCGTGTCCGCAGTCGCAGTAGCCCCAGTCCACCTTGCCTTGCGCGTTCGCGTAGAAGCACCAGGGGCGGCCGGCGCCGTCGGGGCTCTGGCAAAAGTTGTGCCGCTGCCCCCGCAGCGGAGCCCAGCCCGCCGGGGGCGATCTGTCGAGGAAGGGGGGCACCTCTGCCCAGATCAGGCAAGGGGCGCCCAAGCCCGTCTCGTTGAACCGGGACGGAGCGGCCGGGCAGCCCCCGGGGTACGGCCGCCGCGCGGGGCGGGCCGGGGGCGCGTGCGGGCGCGGGGCGGCGAGCGTGGGCAGGGGGCGCGGGGCGCGCGCGAGCAGGGCCAGCTGCGGGGGCGTCCTCGGGGACCGCTGCCCCGCGGGCAGGTAGGAAGGGAACGGGGAGCCCGCGGGGTGCGGGTGGCGATGGCGCTGGGGCCAAGGGGACCTGGGGACCGCGTCCGAACGGACCCCGGCGGGGAGCGCCCCTAGCATCAGAGTCGCCACGAAGCAGGCGAGCGCCATGGTGCCGGAGCAGCGGGCTGTGGTCCATGCTCGCCCGCCGGCCGGGATCCCGAGGCGTGGGGAGGGGCGGGGCCGCGGGTCCCCGAATCCCACCCTCGAGCGCCCTCCGCCCCCGCCGCGCGCCGGGCTCCCCTCCCCACCTCGCGCGGGCGCGCCAGGTCGAGCCCCGCCAAGGGCAGGAGGCGCACGCCCGGCCGGGGTGGCGGGGTCGGAGCCCCAGGGAGCCGGCAGAGGCCGCTGCCTGCAGGCTGCCGGCGCGGGGCGCACAGCCTCGTCCCGGAGCGCGCGCGACCTTCGCTCCAAACTGCAGCTCGCAGGGATCAGCCGGACCAGAGTCTCGGCCAAGGCCAAGCCCAGGGTGCCTGTGCGGGGGCGCGGCATGCCATCCGCGCCTGCAGACTCCCCGGCCTCACCCCCGCGTTCATCTCCCCACCAGCCCTGGGCCGCTGCTGGCTGGTATGGAGACCTCCAGCTGCAGGGTGGACGGACGAGGCTGGAACTCTCGCCCAGAGAGAGGAGCGCTTTCACGCAGCCACGGTGCGGGCCGGTGGTCTTCTCAAGAGCCAGCTTCCCATTTCCTTCAACCCCCTAACCCAGTGCTCACCATCGTGCTCCCCACTTAGTAGGTGCCAGCAAACATCCGCTGAAATAAAGTTTTCGATCCGGCCCAGCAAAGCCTGCTTTGAACCTTTCACCTTCCTGCCTCCCACTTTCCACCCAGTGCCCTAGACACTGCCAGTTGTCTGGTTATTATTGGGATTCAGCGAGGCTCTCTTAAGACCAAATTTCCTTTCTCGCATAAGCTTTCATCTGCCCTGGTCACCATCCTGTCCAAAAAGACCATCCCTTTAACCCTGCCTGGTTTTTGCAGGACAAAGGCCTTGCATTAAGCTGGCCCACTAGCCACTGCAAAGCTGACTCTGCCTGCCTTGATTTTGTGGCTACAAGATTTTGTGGTTTGACTTTAGTTTTAACACTTTCACAAACACAGTCACTGTCCCCCAATCCCAATTGACTTAAACTTTAAAGACCACGATGGATAAGGATGTTTTGGGATTTCCCCTTTCCTGAGTATGCCACTAAAGACAAACAAGGAAAAGGAAAAGTAGCGGTTTACTTTCTGGCAAGATCATTTTTCAGTGTGGGGGAGATTATTGTGCCCTAACATTAACCTACCCGATTTACTCGAGCCCAAAGTAAATATTTGTGGTTAAAACCCATGTTTCAGCCAGAGGCTGACTTAATTCCCTCCGGCTGGCTCAAATAATCCATCTTTGTCTAACTTTTGCAAAATATGTTGCGTGTTACCCCTACTTCTTTAAATGAAACATTTCAGCGAGAATTGGGTAAAGGAGTATTGGCGATCCTGAAATGCATTGGCCAAACCTTTATCCAAGACGTTTTAACTCAAGATTCTTTTACCCAATTTTATGGGGTTTTTTGCTAACGCTTTCCTGGCTCCAGAAGTGAAGTTATGACTGTAGGTGGAGAAGGAAACGAAAAATGAAACACACACCTCCAGAGGGAGGCTGGCACACTGTATTAGGAGGGTGGATACAGTTTACCTGTTCCAGATGCTGGGTGTAGCAGAAGCCCAGTGGGATACCCAAATGAACGAAATCTCAGAGTAAAGAGTAGAAGGGAAGATGGGCTCCAGAGCAGAGAGACCCCTGGGATGGACAAGTTTTCCTTGGATTCCCCTGTACTACCTACAAAGAGGTGAAGAACATCTAAAGTCCATATCTATCTCTCAAATTATGATGCCACAAGGTGGAGTTGCCTACAGAAAATTACACATCTGGATTTAATCACTTCAAGTTTAACACATACCTTTCTCATAAAAATTAACTGACATTAATATAGTAGTATGACTATAAACTTGGGTTGTGGGGTTTTGCCCTCAACGTTACTATGACTTCAACAAACCAGTTCTTTATACACTACTCTCCTCCCTCTGTAATGTTTCCCTTCCCTCTCCTTCATTTTCTCCTTGTTGCTACCAATGTGCAGGTGCTTAGAACTTAATTTCAATTCTCAGCACAATCCCCAGAATGCATTTCTCACTCCCATCTCCATCACATCCCCTGGCCATGTAGGGGGTAGGGAAGTAGTGATGGAGCTCACAGGAGAAACCTTCTCCTGGGCCTGAAAGATAGCACAACAGTAGGGCATTTGCCTTGCATGCTGCTGACCCGGAATGGACCCGGGTTCGATTCTTGGAATTCCATATGGTCCCTGAGTCTGCCAGGAGTGATTTCTGAGCACAGAGCCAGGAGTAACCCCAGAGTGCTGCTGGGTACGATCCAAAAATGAGAGAGAGAGAGAGAGAGAGACAGAGAGAGAGACAGAGAGAGAGACAGAGACAGAGACAGAGAGAGACAGAGAGACAGAGAGAGAGACAGAGAGACAGAGAGACAGAGACAGAGAGAGAGAGATCTCAGTTAGGTGCTTCCTAGACATAACTCCCTCCTGGAATTCTCATTTTCATAGTCAAAGGAGAGGAGTAGAGTAGGCTATCTTGTTAAAAGAAAATTACAGGCTGGCTGACTGCCTTTCAATTCCTTTAGCAGCAATGGAGGAGGGAAAGGGAACTGTTGGCAACATGTAACATCTTGCAGGCAACCCAACAAGAGGTAGCTGGCTCCAGCTAACTAGCACACCACTCGTTTCCTTTGCCTCTCGCTTTGCTATTCTACTCATGGATTTTGGCCCAAGATCTAAATACTTGGCAACTGAAGCAAGTGTCTCCCTACTACATTCTAGCGAGGGAGAGAGGAATCTTGGGGGTGATTGAGGGGTATATGGACATTTGCAAATCTTTTCTATTTATACCGAACATTTGTTTCATGCTGGATTGGGAACATTTCTTTCACATTCAAGATGAACTGAATAGTTTTTTGTGCAGTTTTACATGGAAAAGATAATCAATATGCATATAGAGTTCCAAAAATCAAAATAACTTCTGGAAAGAACAGTTCTATTTCTGATTTAAGCACTGCTAAAAGAAAAATAAACAGTATTTGTGAAATTCCAAGTGCAAAAGAATGTTTTTAAAAAACAGTAAGCACCAAATTCAGAAGTACCTACATACTAGAGTATAAGCCCAATTTTTCCGGCACAAACTTGGCGTTTATTCAGGTCATACAGGTTATTTGATCCGGTGCTTCGCACCAAATCTAATGCATGTAGTCGCCAATCTTCTGCTGTTTGCTAGAAGGGGCCCCTGGTGCTTCAGCTCAGTCCACAAGTCGAAGCTGAGCTGAAGAAGTAGGTGCCTGAACTGAACTGGATGCCACTGAACTATTTAACCCACAATGTTCTGCGCTTTGTATGAGACAGACAGCAGTGATGGTGATATCTGCGAACTCAGTGATGATGACAATGTCTATGCTGATACCCTCACATCAGATACAGCTGAAACTCTGGACATACAGATGAAGAAGAGGAGGAATCCAATTTTGAAGGATTTTAACCTTTGTGATTTAGCTTGATTACCTATTAAACTATGATTTTCTGAACTTTGTTTAAAGCTTTAAAGTTATTGTTGCTAATTTACAGTTTTTCTTTAGCAATAAATATTAAAAAGCATCTAACCTACTGATTCCTCAATTATTGTAATTGTTTTGGGTATATATTTTTATTTTTGAAATTTACCAGTGGCTGCTGCATTTCCCACCTCGGCTTATACTTGAGTCATTAAGTTTTCCCAGTTTTTAGAGTAAAATTAGGGGAGTCAGCTTATACTAGGGTCAGCTTATACTCAAGTATATACGGTGTATGACTCAGTGGTAGATCACTGACTTGCAGTCTTACATATGTGGTGCCCTGGGTTCCATCCCTGGCACCATAAAAAAAATCAATGAGTGTAGCACTTTCACATCAAAGGGGAAAATATCAAATTTGAAATTATGAGATATGATGTTATGAGATTTGTAGAAAATGGAAAATACAACGGGAACATATATTTAGTTAAAACTTTAAAAAAATTAAAAGAGATTCAGGCTATAAGTGATGGCATGCTAAAAAAACAGGGCAGTGATTCCAAATCTGTCAGCAAGAAGTCACTGTGTGGGGAAGTAGCGTTTGCACCTCTCCCTGAAACTGGCTCTTCTTGGCCAGCCCTCTGCCTCATTGACAGATAAGGAGCCACAGTGACAGCAGGGATCCTCTATGCATGTAATGGTACTGACCTTATATGTAGTGCCCAGGTGCAAATAAAACTCTGCTTTACTCACCATGTGCTTGTAAAATTCACTGTGTAAGTAAAATTCCTAAGAGTCATTTCTTCTCTTTGTTTCTCATTGTTCAAAATTAAATTTTATAAAGCAAAATACATTTTTAGGTTTTAATTTTATATTTAGAACTCAATCTAACTGGGGGCCAGAGCAATAGCACAGTCAGTACGTGTTTGTCGTGCGTGTGGCCAACCTAGGTTCAATCTCCAGCATCCATAGACCCTGAGCCTGCCAGGAGTGATTTCTAAGGGCAGAGCCTAGTCCTAAGTGCTGCCAGGGGTGGCCCAGAAACAAAAACGAAAACAAAGAAAGAGAACTCAATCTAACTGTGACATAATTTCTAAATAGAAATTAATTCCATTCATTTAATTTAATGTAAATTGTACCCTAACACAGGAGGGAAAAAAACAAAGATTTAGAGAAGTAGTAATAGATAGATAGATAGATAGATAGATAGATAGATAGATAGATAGACAGACAGACAGACAGACAGACAGACAGACAGACAGACAGACAGATAGATAGATAGATAGATAGATAGATAGATAGATAGATAGATAGATAGATAGATAGATAGATAGATAGATAGATAGATAGATAGAGGGGGGATGTGGAAAAAATAGCTCAAAGGGCTAGCATGCTCTTTGCATGCTAGAAATTTTATTCCCAGTGCTGCTAGAGATTGAACCATGTTTAACACTGGGGAGGGAGAGTCCCCAAGCACCACTGGATTTGGGTCCCTCTTCAAAAAATTAAAAGTTACTCTAGCCTTGGAGTCAAATGGTCTGGCTCCAGTTCTGATCACCTGGAATTCTAAATCATTGTGGCTTCCTTTAGTCAGAGGCCTAACTTGAGTGGGAAAGGGACGTTAAGTATACTTGCATGGCAGATTCCATAGTGGAAACTAAAATAATAAATGTCAGAGTACTCCATATAGGCCAACCATGGTAAAATAGACTCAGTAAATTCCCCCTGAATTCTTAATCCCTGAGACAGAAATCAAACTGGAGGCTTGACTATGCACTGGAGTACCTTTCTTTCAGTTGTTTCTCTTTGCCTCTCAGGTTTGGTCCCTGAAAGCCAATCTGAAGTTAAGTCACTTTTCCTGGGGGCGGGGGGGGGGAGGGGGAACCAGAGTTTTTAATTTCTTCATTACAGATGGGCTATAGCCATAGATGCAAAGAAAAAACAGACTGAGAGCAAAGTCGCATTACTACTGCCTTCCAGGGACTTAAGAAGCAGAGTTAGTGTTGAGAAGCACTGGGAGCTCCAACTTCCTGTCAAAGCAATAATCCTTCCAGAACACAGAGACAAGTGGAATTTCAGCTCTTTCTGGAAAACTTTTGATGGGAGAAATTCTTATTTAGGAGCCAGAAGACTATAGGAAAAGTCCAAATTGTTGAGGAAAATAAATCTTCCCTTCAGTTGAGTCAGAAGTTGCCTTCCAAAAGAAATCTGCTTTATCTTCATGGAATTCACGTTGTATTGTCCTCTTGCTTTGCTATCAATTTAGAATCTGGCAATGCTAGTGTCCAATCTGTTAAATAGGTTACAAGCTTCTTGGATTCCCTTCTCCCCCAGTTCTTTCTACCTTCATAAAAGGAAATATTGTGGGCCCAAAGGACTAGTGCAGGGAATAACAGTGCATGCCTAAAAGCATACAGGCATGAGTTCAAACAACCAATATTGCCACATGCACTAAATATGATCTGGCAACTGTTCCTAGAGCTCAGAATCTCTACTTTTTGTGAACCCTGGACCATTGAAGCCTCATCCCCCACTCTTTCTCCCTAGGTAACTTGACCTTACCTACAAGACCCCGCCCATTCCTGGGAGGGGTCTTGGAAAAGGTAGATAAGTCTTTGACCCAGGGGATTTGGCCCTTTTGGCCTTTTGGCTTTTGGCTGACTCTCATGCTTTTGGTCTTTGACTAGCATGGAGGTCAAAGGGAAAATGGCTGAAAGGAGTTAAGAGGCAGGGCTAGCTAAGAATGGCTGAATGCTTGAAAGGTTATGAGATAGGCCACACACATGTGGTGAATAGGGCATAAATAAAGATGATGCTTCCTGATGCCTGCCTGTGAGTGAGTTCAATACCCGTCGCTTTCCTGGACCCCAGAACCGCGGCTGAATGGGGGATGAAGCCACGTGGCCGGGGCCTAAGAACAAAGGCCTCCATACTTTACCATCCATCGCCATCCACCACCATCTTTAATTATTTAATTCTACAGACCATTAGTGATTTCTAGATGCACTGCAGCAGGTTTGTGTCAGCACGAGATGGGAATGAAATCCCCATGAGCATCATAAAGATGTCTGAGCACCATCACCAGAAGTGGGCATCTCCTGGTGAGCACCTAGATGAGCATCAGGTGAGCCTGAATGAGCCCCAGTCAGTCATCACCTGAGTGCCTCAGCTAAAAGTGTGACAACCCTCTCTGGAGTCAGAACCTAAAGGAATACAAACTTTAGTGAGCACTGCAGCCCAGGATGTGAAAGCTGCTGGCAATAACCATAGTTAGAGGCATGTGCAACCCTCAAGGAGTCAGATCCAAGAGGTAAAACAAGGTAATGGGGCATCCTAGGGAGCATCATCATATAAAATGTGAATAAGTGTAGAAGCATAAATGACTAATATCCTTTCTCTTAGTTACTCTTTATTTCCTCATAGGAATCTTATAACACATAAAGCTGAAATTTGGGCATATGTTGAGACATAAAAAAAGAGATATTTTTTTAGCCGCTAGGAAATTACACTGAGGTTGGAGTCAAGACCCAGCTAATTGTCTATAACTGCATTGGTCTGGGCTTGTCCCATGCCCAAGACTTCCATGGGGAATTGACTGCTTATATGGGAAGGGGCAAGTAGTGGGCAAGAGCAGAGATAAGATTTAGTGATCCTAGCTCCCAGTCATCCATCAATCCCTATTAATCTCTAATTACAGTTTATCTTTCTATTATGACAATAGTCATTACACTTTACAAAGTTTTAGAAACTAGAAACAATGTATTAAAGGGCACTGAGGCAGGATGCCATGCTTTTCTTCGAAGTACAGGAAAGGCTGGGTATTAACTTAGACAGCAGGTTGACAATCCAGAGCATCAAACAGCCTTACAAGATTCCAAGTCGATGCCATGCTTTTGATAAAGAATAAATAGAATGTGCACATGGAGGCACATGAGCAAAGAAAGAGTGCAAGATAGAATATGATGATTTTTTTAAATGTATGCTTCATCAGAAAATGATCTACTGCCTGAGTGCCAGGAAGCAGTGGGATAAATTAATGAAGGAAGGGAAGTCCACACCTCTGCCTCACCACTCCGGTCAGGAGGATCCTCAGCCATGAGCAGAATGGCTGTGGATGGCTGCAGGTGGATCCTTCTCTTTTCCTACTGGAGAGCTCAGTCTCTGAGATGCCTCTATGTGGAAGTGTCTGAAAATAAAATATTACTCCATATTAACAAAAAGAAAATATATTAAGTACTAAAGCCTAGACTCTTATTTAAGTATGCAAAAACAATTAGCAGGACTTTCTACTTCTTTTAGACTAAATATACATTTCTTCCTATTAATTTTTTGGACAAAACTTAGATTTCAATTGGATAAAGTCTCTTGTTTCAAATACCACACTATGACTGCATTCATGTCTTTATAGTCATAACATTTGGCTCTTTCTCAATAAATACAAAATTAACTAAATCCCTGCCAATCTGGTAAAAATAAAATTCCACATCCCTTGGAGCCCAGTTCCAACAATTAAATCTTCTTTAAACAATTTCTGCTCTTGAAATATGTGTCAGCCTAATTTTATGTTGATAATAAACATCTACAATTATATATACTTCCAGATTTGTCTTCTTTATAAACGTTTTAGTGGACAGAATTATGCATTCCACTCTAACTGGCCCTGGAATGCATCTAATAGACAATGGAATATTATTCAGTACTACAAATAATTAGCATAAAAGTAGGGAGGGGTTCTAAATGATAAGTGACAGACATTTGAAAAAGCTACAGACAGTATGATTACAACAATATGGCATTTTAGACAACTCAAACTATGGAGACAGCTGCCAATGCTTGGGATAAAAGGGGGTGGGGAGTGAAGAGCCAGAGCACAGAGAACTTTTAGGATAGAGAAAAGACTCTATGATCCCAGAATGATAGATACATATTACTGCAAATATCTACCAGTTAACTATGACTTTAAGGTACAGGCTACCTGATATGGCCCTAAAAGAACAAGCTGCCTGGCTTTGTGTAGTGTTAAATAATTAATGATGGTGCTGGATGGAGATAGATGGATGGAGAGACCTTTCTCTGCCATCCCAGCTCACGTGGCTCTGCAACCCCCCTCAGCCGGCAGTCCGGAGATTCATGAGAGTAGCAGGTAGAAATCTCACTCACAGTCAGGCTTCAGGAAGTATCAGCTTTATTCATACCCTATCCATCACATGTGTGGCCTATACCATAGCCAATTAAGCATTCAGCCATTCTTAGCTAGCCCTGCATCTTAACTGCTTTCAGCCATCTTCCCTTTGACCTCCATGCTGGCAAAAGACCAAAAGGCCCTGATCCCCTGGGTCAAAGACCTTATATAACCTTCCAAGACCACTCCCTAGAATGGGAGGGGTCTTGCAGGTAAGGTTACATGTAATATCTGGTTCCCAAGACCCCTCCCAGAAATGGGTGGGTCTTAGGTAGATACACGTAAATCCAGGGTGCAGTTACATCTCCCCTTTCTCTGAAATATAGAAGCTTTTATAATTCTGACTCTGCCTTTAGCCACAGGCAAGTAATATTTCCAAAGCAACAATGTAATAAAGTGAAAATTAACATACCAGCTCTTTTAAAAACATAATATTTCTGCAAAATATACTATACACCTGTAACTTAAAATTATCTTAATGCTTTCTTACCAAGCACTATTCCAGAACTTTCATGTTCCTATACTTTTAAACTATATTGGGGGAACTTTCTGTTCCTATTAACCTTCCTACACACAAGCATAAAGGCATAAACACAGAATATACATTTTAAGAAACAGGCTTAATACATTAAAATACACCGTAAAACATTTTGCAATTGAAAATATTAACTATGGAAAACAAAGCATATTTAAATCATAATGAAAATGACTTAATCAAGACAAAGTTAGATGCAGGCAGTTAGAAATCAGATATTTTAGTTGGGCTAAGCTGTTATTACTCCCCTTTATTTAAAAACATTTTTACACTACTACATAATTTTTCCCATTACCAACATCAATTGTGAAATTCCTTCACCTAAAACCAAATGTCCAGATGATTAATTTTTCCCACGCTGTTCTCACCACGTGGTTTACTTCCATAGTCCCAGGCTACCAGGTAGTAGTATAAAAAAAAAGGAGGTAATACAGCTTAGCCCAACTAAAAGATCTGATTTCTAACCGCCTGCATCTAACTTTGTCTTGATTAAGTCATTTTCTTTACAATTTAATGTGCTTTATTGTTTTCCATAGTTAATGTTTCCATTTGTATAATGTTCTACTGTGTATTTTTATGTATTGAGCCTGTTTTTAAAATGTATGTTATGCATTTATGCTGTAGTACTTGTGTTTAGGGAAGGTTAATAGGAACAGAAAGTTCCCCCAAAATAGTTTAAAAGTATAGGAGCATGAAAGTTCCAGGATAGTGCTTGGTAAAAAAGCATTAAGAAAATTTTAAGTTACAGGTACATGGCATATTTTGCAGAAATGTTATGTTTTTGAAAAGGGCTAGTATGTAAATTTTCACTTTATTATGTTGTTGCTTTGGAAATATTACCCGTCTTTGTCTAAAGGCAGGGTCAGGATTACAAAAGCTTCATTTTTATTTCAGAGAAGGGGGGAGATGTGACTCTACCTTGATTTAGGTGTATCTACCTGAGACCCGCCCATTTCTGGGAGGGGTCTTGGGAACCGGATATTACGTGTAACCTTACCTGCAAGACCCCTCCCATTCTGGGGAGTGGTCTTGGAAGGTTATATAAGGCCTTTGACCCAGGGGATTAGGCCCTTTTGGTCTTTTGCCAGGATGGAGTTTGGAGGTAACATGGATGAAAGTAGTAAGATGCAGGGCTAGCTAAGAATGGCTGAATGCTTAATTGGTTATGGTATAGGCCACACATGTGGTGGATAGGGCAGGAATAAAGCTGATACTTCCTGAAGCCTGACTGTGAGTGAGATTTCTACCCGCTGCTCTCATGAACCTCCAGACCCACCGGCTGAAGAGGGTTGCAGAGCCACGTGGGCTGGGATGGCTGAGAAAGGTTTCTCCATCCATCCATCTCCATCCAGCACCACCATTAATGATTTAACACTACAGCTTTGAACTGTTAAATAATAGCTCTTTCACACACTGTTCACAGGAACTGCTTTGCAAAGACAGTAAATGCATTACAATTGTTTTGCTGGAAAGAATAAGTACAAATCATACACAAGCCTTTTTATCCCTGCCCGCCTTTTGCCTCAAGACAATCAGCAGAGCTAAGATTTCTTATAAGGAGAAATGGTTCAGAAGGTCAGATGGCCTTAAGGTCTCCCACATACTGTTTTTTTTTTTTTTTTTTTCAAAGAACCAGATTGTTTTCAGCTTTTCCTTTTACCAATATAAAAATATTCTCTGAAACAAAAGAATTGGGAAGGGAGGTTTAAGTATAGCCCTTGCCTTCTTTTAATTCTGGACTACAATAATTTATAAACCCCTCTCTCTTTAAAAAAAAATGGCAGTGTGTCAGTGTCTGGCTTTCTAGTGCATCAGACACTGGGCCTATGTTTGGTTTCACAAATCTGTAAAATGCAAACCACCATGAGTGAATTGTACCATAAATTATAGATAAACTTTGGGTGACTGTGATGAATGCAAACTAATCAATTTGTAACATATATGACACCCTAGGAAGGGATGTTGATAATAGAAATAACTATGCAGGAGAATGGCAGGAGATATATGGAAAGTTTGTGTACCTGCTCATCAATTTTGCTGTGAACTTAAAACTGTTCCTAAAAAATTAGAGCAGTCTTTAAAATTCCAGTCAAGAAGCAGTCATAAGACACAAGACTAATGAAATTCTGAAATGCAAATGAGCTTTTAAAGTTATTTACAATATGGCAGTATAATTGCCACAAAAGAGATTATAAGATAACATACCACAAAATGGGTGTCTTGATATGAATCATGTTAAAATATATTTTAATGCATTATTTAAAAAGCAATAACTTGCCCTTCAAAATCTTACAAGGATTTTGTATATATTTGATAGAATTTTGTGTAGCTATGCCTAAAGTCATCTTGTCTCAAACTGCATTAAAATGGGGTATTTTGGAGGATTATATGACCTTTAAGATAATTTATCTCTATTTCTCTGCTTGCTCATCCATATTGGCTTTATCTTCTGACTGCAGCAAATAAGGCCTTACATCCTCATAGAACAGCTGTTCAGAAGAAAGGAGATCTCTTTATATGTATTTCTTTTTTTCTCTTTTTCTCTCCTTTTTTTCTTTTTCTTCCTTTTCTCCCCTCTTCCTTTTTTTTTCTTTTTCTCTTTCCTCCCCTTTTCCTTTTTTCCTCACACAAAAACATCTTTCCCAGGACTATTTCATTTTTTAACTTGATTTATTTATTTGTTTCTTGTCCACACCTAACAGCACTCAGGGTTACTCCTGGCTCTGTATTCAGAAATCGCCACTAGCAGGCTGGGAGACCATATGGAATGCTAGGAATCTAACCAGGTCCCTCCTGGGTCGGCCTCATGTGAGCCAAATGCCCTTCTGCTGTGCTATCTCTCCGATTCCAGGACAATTTTTTTTTTTAGGAAGATTTATTCATTCACCTGTGCTGACCATTATTGGACTATGTGACCATTACTGAAACACTCACTTGTAGGGAAAAATCAACTTATAAAAATTTGCTTAGATTGATCATCTGGAGTATACTGGGTGCTTAGAAAGATGCTGTCTTTTGTAAACTATTACTTGAAATTCAAAACATATAACAACATCGCAACTCAAATTCTCTGGTAGCAATAAATGCCTATAATCCTTTCCATGCTCATGTATTGGAATTCATCCTCAGTTCACCATTACCATCACCTGCCTGGACTTTCTCAGTCTGTAGTATACTATCCCATAGTTTATACTTTTTTTTCTGGAAGGAATTCTCTGATAAATCAGTTTCATATTTTTCAGGTGGGGTATTCTAGAGCTAATGATGAATTGTCTTAGTATCTATAGTGACATACCACATGTTTATCCCACAACTTAGTGGCTTTCTTAGTGCTAGAATCTGGGAGTGGCTAAGCTGCATGGCTCTGGATCAAAAGCTCTCAGGCAGTTTTTTAATACTATTAAATACAGATTTTATTTGACTAATACAGTTTAATTAAAATAATTTTCTTATGAAATATAAGGAGTCTTACCACCAGATGAAGAGTACCCCCAAAGTATATATTTCTAAAAATTCAACACCTAAATTTCATCAATGAGCGGGTATGATTTCAATCATCTAAAGGTTTTTCTGGTATAAAGAATCTGGTTTCAGTCTTGATCATGTGCTGCTGACTGGAAATTTTCTCCATGTACACATGTACATGTACATGTACTTTTTTCCTGGGACATGGTATTGATTTTTTCCTAATATCAAGCAAGTATGACCAATCCAAGAGCTGGTTCTCTTGGTTATTTTATGCAAAAGAAAGAAAAAGCTAATATCAAAAAACTTAGATAAAGTATTTATAGTATGTATATTTTACAAATGCTAAATAAATATCTTGGGAGTGCATTGTCATTTGAATAACCATTTTATATTAAAAGAAATCAAATCTGGGCAAAAATGTGTATTAATTTTCCTCACAGTTGTATATTCCATTTTCCATTACAAGCATACACTGTCTTGCTCTTTGGCTTCAAGAAAACAAAAGATGCTGTCAATGAAATCAGGTCTCTAGACTCCTTGGGCAATCTTCTAAGTGTGCCAGCTAGCTGCCTGATAAGACAATATGTCACCCAGTCTGGAGTTAACAGTTAAACAAGGATAAAAGAATGCACGGAAAGAACAAAGGGATTTTAGGCGTTCCTTGAATGGAATTTTGTAGGAATAGGAATTTGTGTAAGGTAGATGCCTCCTAAAACTATCCCTTGTGAGACTGTCCATTTTAGGATGTTGCTAAAGTCAAAGCAGCATAAAGCAACCAAAATGATCAGAATTTAATTTAATAAAAAGAAACAAATTTTTTTAACTAAAGTGTATTCACAACCTATAAATCATTTTTTTTGTTTGTTTGTTTCTGTTTGTTTAGGGACCACACCTGGCAGCACTCTATGGTTAATCCTGGTTCTGTGCTCAGAAATCACTCCTTGGGGCCAGAGAGATAGCATGGAGGTAGGGCATTTGCCTTGCATGCAGAAGGACGGTGGTTCAAATCCCGGCATCTAATATGGTCCCCGGAGCCTGCCAGGAGCGATTTCTGAGTGCAGAACCAAAAGTAACCCCTGAGCGCTGCCGGGCGTGACCCAAAAACAAAAAAACAAACAAAAAAAGAAATTACTCCTGGCAGGCTTGGGGGAACCATATGGGATGCTGGAGATCAAACCCAAGTTGACCGCATTCAACACGAACACCCTACTCACTGTGCTATTGCTCGGCCCCATCTATAAATCATTTTATAATGAAACAGTTTCTTGTCCAAAAAAATTAAGTTCCTCACATCATTTCTGCTGCTTTCCTATTTGTATGCTTTCTACAGCAAAAAACTCTGAAGCATCAAAAGACTTGCATTTATCTTGCACAAGATATTTATCTTGCAAAATATCTGTTACAACTAATTTTCTGGTAAAGATTAAATCAAAAGGAACTCTGGCCCCCTTCCATAAAATAGTTACATTGTAAAGAACTATTTCCTCATTTTATTACTAAAAAATAGACAGTTTTGAAACAGAGACTCTTTGGACCATTTATAGCTAGGCTGTAAAATAAAACAAATGCAGGGCATTCAAACAAGGGTATTTATTTTTAGATGTCTTAGTAACCTTTATGCAGTGTAAAAAGACTCACCATATAATTGAGAGTTCTTTGCTATCAAAAGGTCATTAGAAAGATAAAATATAGTCACTCTGTGAACCAGAAAAACTATACTTGGAACAGAGTATCAGTTATATTGGAATCCACAGCTGAATCTAAGCAAGGCTACTTTATTGGAGATTTTTGTGTGACGCTCAGGGGTTACTCCTGGCTACGCGCTCAGAAATTGTTCCTGGCTTGGGGACCATAGGGGACACTGGAGATCAAACCGAGGTCCATCCTGGGTCAGCCAAATGCAAGACAAAAGCCCTACCACTGCACTATAGCTCTGGCCCCTTTATTGGATATTCTGAGTAACATATAGATGCTTAAAATTCTGGGATCAGAGCATTAACTTTGAGCACTTGCAGAGGTCCCCTGGTGGCTTCTGAAGCACCACACAACCAGCCTACTATCAGCAGCTTGATTCTGAGGTCTCAAGACATCCCCCAGTAAAGCTGGGTGTGGCCCCTATAAAATAAGATATATTAACTAATAAGATGTTTTCTGTAGAAGAAATGGCCACTAATGCAATGCATATGTTCTATGGAAGGTTTATCTTCAGAAATTTTCAGTTTTCAAAAACTTCAAAGAATCAAAAAAAATTTGAATAACATTAATCTTTGGAACTTAGCCAGCTCACAGTAGATGCAATGATTAAAACAGATAGGAGAAATCTATTGAAGTTAAGAGTCTAAAATGTTCAAGCAATAAAAAGAAACACAAGTACCTGAACAATAACATCAGTATTAAGACAAACATGCCATGATATTCAGCTTTGATTATGATATATAGGAGTCTTTAAAGGCTGTGATTTATACTTAATAATTTTGAGGCTTCCAAGTAAAAGCATAAAATTGAAAACTTCAGTAAAATACACAGGTTTTCTTTTTCCCTGAAAATGTAATGGTGTTTTATGAGAGATGTTATTTGGAGCAAAGTAAATTGGGGCCAGAACGATAGCACAGTCATAGGGCGTTAGCCTTGCACACGGCTGATCCAGGATGGATCTTGGTTCGTCCTATATGGTCCCTGAGCCAGGAACGAGATCTGAGTGCATAGCCAGCAGTAACCCCTGAGCGTCATTGGGTGTGGCCCA